>NC_056741.1:1875795107-1875957607 GCF_019279795.1 Protopterus annectens
TATTTTTCGATGAAACCATGAAATATAAAGGTGTTTGCTAACAGCAACCTCTTCATTAGTTACAAATTTCTTTAATGTGGAATTATTTAGATGACTTTTACTTCAGGGATTGTGCATATTTACTGATAATGGACTGTAGATTGTGCATATTTACTGATAATGGTGGACTGTAGAATTGTGCATATTTACTGATAATGGTGGACTGTAGAAGTCTGAGTAGACTTTTATGATGGAAATGTTCTGAACTGGGCAGTTTTGTCATTATGGGTGCATGCGTTTTGTTTTATTGCTTACTGGAAAACTGTTCAAAACAAATTTAAAATGCCCTCTAACAACTGTACTGTATTGTACAAGGAATATAATTTAGTACAATCAGGAAGGTGTTTCAAAGGGCACATGTAAATATGCAAGGGGCCTATGATTTGAAAACAGCCCAAAATTAATTTTTATCTGCCACTGGCAAAATGTATTTTCTTTGAATGTGGGTTTCAATGCTGTTTCAATGAATGTGAGTTTCAAGGGCAGAGAAGTTTTAATGCTAAGTCTGTTTTCATTGTGAGACTGCATTGCTTTGTTTAGCAGATGTCTTAGCGTTTGTGCTGCAAAATGCAAAATAAAACTTTCAAATGAAGTCCAAATCATCATAGAAGTAAAGCAGTATGCACATTAGTGTTTATGGTAAATGGAGTGAAATAGCCAAGTAATGGATCATTGGAATGGCTGCAGAGGCTCCATTCAATGATGATTTTGTGAGCGGGAAGGGCGGCAAACTCAGAGGCTCAGCTGAACTATACCTCCCAACTGTCCAGATTTTTGAATAGATTTTTGCTTCTTATTTTTGGTTTGTTCCTCATAAAATTTGTAGTTTTCTGGCAAATCATTTAGGAATTAAGTCACTAAATAATGATACACTGAGTTTCAGACTTCATAACCTTCAGAAAAATGCATGCTAAAGTAAGACCTGTTATTCTATCAACTGTCTCAGTTTATACAAGAGCAATTTTTAGTACTGTTTATATGTTCCCCCAATATATTTGGCCTTGTCCAGATTTATTGCATTAACATGTTGATAGGTACATGCAAATAAATTGCTTTATAGAATTAGGCATAGCCAGCCTCTCAACTGTCCCTGATTTTGGCTCAAAATGTTGCTCTTTCCCCTAATAATCCCTCCGCAAAATAGCAATGTTGGAAGAAAACATGGAGGGTTTACCATTAAGAAATAACTGTAATAATCAAAGTTATAGATTACTTGAAATGCATGTAGATTATTTTATTTTGTCAGCTGCTCAAGTTAGCAGTACTAATATTAAAGTGTCCCTTCTTTGATAGGTTCCCAGGTGTATTGTGTTGTTATTTTATATTTTTGAATCACATTTTTGGACCATTTTTCACAAAATTGTGCTTTTTTGGCAAATTACTGAGAAATCATTAAAGACTGAAGTTAGAAAATAATGACATACATTTGAGCTTCAGATTTCATACCGTTCAGAAAATTCATACTAATGCAAGACCTATTCTATTATCTTTCTAAGTTTATAAGAGCAATATTTAAAAAATGTCTTTATTTTTGGGCCTTTGTCCCACTTCTATGTATGGCTTTGTCCAGATTTCTTGCTCTGAGGCTGAGAGGTAGGACAAATGTGTCAGGGCCATCACAGTCAGCCAGAGACATTTCAAATTGTGACATACTTGTTGCACCCCACTGCCCCATGTAGTGACTCTGGATGTGTCCAAGCAAGGCAAGGAGTAGTTATGCAGTATAACATGTGCAGTGTCTCCCCCCATCCAGGGTAGACACAAGTACTACAGTGGCTTTTCATCTGTCCTTGATTTTGCAGAATGGTCTGGTTTCTGTCATATTTTTGTACTGCTGATTTATGCTTATTACTCAGAAAGTGCATGTTGTTCTGTGTTTAAGTAGCAATGCTTTAGTGACCATAAGATAAGCTTGTCTGAGATCGTAAGATGCAAGTAAGCTTTAATAAACATACTGTTAAAGAATTGCCAACATTGAAAGCCTTTCTGTTGTTGCCATGCAGAGAATACTTAACTAGATAATGTATAAGCCTTGGGTATTGAAGGACAGGATTACATTATTTTCAAAAGCTCATTACACTTGTTGGAGACTTCCAGTCATCTCTACAGGCTTTACTCATAAATTAAACAGAATGGCAATCATGTGTAGTCCATAACCTGTGCAGTAATCCTTTAAGCAATGTATCTTGAGCTTGTTTCTTGTTTGCTTTTCATTTTTTACTTTGATCATGTTTTCCCCATGAAACAAGTAGATAGTTGTCAGGCAGCAGGTCTTTTTTGGATAAGAAACATTTTTACAAGTGGGGGCATCACAGAGATTTCTACTTTCAGCATGTTACTTGGTACTTTAATAAAGCTGAATATAATTTATAATTAGAACTGCAGTGCAAGAAGAAGTGGTTTGAGTTGAGTGCTGCTTGTTTTTCTTATACTTGATTTTGACTGGCATTCCAGTAATGTATTTAAAAACTAATTTATTTTTTCATGCCTCACAACCTTTTGTTTCCATCTAGATATTAAGTAAGCTGTCATGCAGCCAATGCATTGAAATATTTTTATTCTTCTACACTTATTTTTGTCTTGATTGGACTCTCATAATGACGGTTTGGCACCCAGGGCAGCGTATTTAATTAAAGTTAGTTTTTGTGGTTTTGAGCATAGCTCCTCCCATTTCTAGTTGGTCACACCTCTTCCCATTGACCCCACCCATTCAGCTGTCTCCTGCAGCCCCCCTTTGATTTGAAGTCACCAGCTGCCACTGATTGTGATAAGGCTGTATACTGTCAACTGCTTGTATAATTTATATGCAAATATATCATCTGAAATATTGTGTTATACAAACCAGATGGCGGAGTCAAAACTACCAGGAAAAATAAAATACTAATAACTTCATATAAGCAGATGATACCAAATTGATTGCTGAAACTGAGGAAGAGTTAAAGATCCTCTTGATGAAGGTGAAACGTAGAAAGCACAAAAGCTGGCTTGTTGCTCAACATAAAAAAATACATTTTTTTTATCTAGCCCTACCAATTTGTTGCAAATAGATGGATAAGAAATGGAGGGATTGAGAGATATTATTTTCATGGGCTCAACAACAGTAGCCATGAAATTAAAAGACACTTTCATCTTGGAAAGAAAACAATGGCAAATATGGATATGGTTTTGAAGAGCAAAGACAACCCATTACCAAAACTGTTGTGCAGCTATGATTTTCCTGTTAAGAATACATGACTGTGAGAGATGGGTTATGAGTAGAAAATCGATGTGTTTGAACTGTGGTGTTGGAAAAAAACTTTTCACATTCCATGGACTGCAAGAAGATCTAATTAGTCAATATTTAAGTACATAAATCCAGACTGCTCACTGTAATGCCTGATAGTAAAACTAAGATTCTGTTTTGGCCACACAATGCAAAGATAAAATTCAATAAAACTGAACGCAAAAGGAAGGCAACACAGAGGCTAAGATCATAAGTAACATTACTGAAATGATGAATATGAATTTGCAAGAACATAAAGAAGCAACTTTGGCAAAAAAACAGCTCGGCATACTGAAATCCTTGATAACTCAATAACAACAAATGTTTAGCATGCTTCAAAAATTACTCCTCTTTCATCAATAACTATCAAACACTGAGTTCAAAGACTGAAGCAAGACTGATTTTAATTTGCATATGTAAGTGATCATTGACTTCTTCTATGAATCTAGTAACTTCAGCTGTCAGAGAGTTTGACATAATCGATGCAATGTCATGAAGTAATTTCTTCCTGTTTTACATTTTTTTTTAATTTATTTATTGACAGATAAGCTCTCACACTAATAATTCTTTTAATGGACAACTTAGGAGCACTGAAATGTTAAGTGATTATTCAGAGGCACACATTTTTCAACTAGCAACTGAAGGAAGCAAACTCAGGACTATGAGATGAAGTCTGTTACCACGTCACAGCACTGGCCCTCTAAACTAACCTATCAGGAACAATACAATGCATAATAATACATTTAATGATGCATTACACAATGAAAATGGCCTGTAATTAATACCATGAAAAGATTTAAAGTGTGTTTGTATAATGAAATGAGAGCTCTCAAGAACCGTAACTAGCAAATTCTGTTCATGTTGATGGCAACAGTCTAATTGAAATATAGTTATTTTTTTCTTTCTCTTTACATATCTTTTAGTAATTGGTGTCTTATTCACTGCTTCGATACTTACCTTTGCCTGCATCCTGGCCTTTCCTGTGATGAAGTCATATTTCCCATAAGAAGCTGTTGCTACCCCTTTTATCAGGGATGTTGAGGCCCCTTCACCAATCCCAAGTGTAAAAAACCTAAACAATAAAGAAAATGCTACATTAAGCTGCATAAATTCTGAACATCAAGAAAGTCAGTAAACGTGGCTGTGCATCTTAACGACTGTAATCATTTTAAGTGTATTGGTCATGTTCTGAAATATCACTGTGTTACAATTAACTTCATTCCCAGTTATATTCCACATGTTAAAGCTGCAAGTGGTTTTGCAAAAAATGAAGATTGCAGTGTGCTGTCTGATATTTTAGGTTCACTGTTTACTCTGTTTTACTCTATAACCACACCCACAAAATGATGTTATGGTAGATAGTTGGTCACGAATTACAATCAACTTCAAAGCATCATGGGCAAACAAACACTCAATTGTTCCATTGCGATTTCACTGCTACATTATCACATATGTTAATTTTCAAAGTTCCACCTACAAAAGCTAGCCTTTAACTTGTCTTTGTAGGAAGTAAGAAACTCTTACTGATGCATTTAGCATGGAAATACAGTAGTAAAACATTGTGGGTTCAGTTGTTCACAATGTCATTTTAGAGGTTTTCTGTTCCAACAAAAATGTCAGAGAGTTATCCTTATCAACAAAACAGAATGCAAAAACAACACACTTTTTTTTTGCATCAAAACTGTACATTTTGTATTACATATGGAAGGAGGTTATGTCTAACGCCATAGCTTTAAGTGCACTTTCCTCAGAATATGATCAATGTATTTTAACTAATCAAGGCTAACAACTTTCTTGGAACTAATTGGTGCTAAAGGACAGACTTTGAGTACCCCCAGTATAAGCCAGCATGATAAGCATTAATAGTTCAACTAATCAAATAAAGTACCAGGGTAGTTACCATACTATAAACCTCAAATAACATTATTAGAACTAGAATTAATTTCCTTTTCTGTTCCTTATGGTATGTTGTGTTACTACTTTATTGCACAATATTGATAAGCAGTTTGATGTTACTGCTGCCTTAGAAACAGCAAGCAGTATATACTGTGTATTACTACTGCTACAACTGGATTTGTTTGTGACAAGCTCCACAAAAAACTGTTTTTGTACAATAGAATGAAAGAAAATCTCAGCAAGCAGGATTACCATAGGTTTATAGGTTGGTACTAGGCTACTGGCCCTAGGGCCTATACAAACCCAGCCATAACAATTCCCTGGCTATTTCCTTGTCACAATATTTACTTCCCTCCCTTTCCCCACGGATGGACAGTGACTCTGGATATATAGCCCTGTCAAGGCTGGTAACTTAGAATGTACTTTCTGCAGGGGGTGGGGGAGACACTAACTAGAGACAAAAATAAGGTAATTTAACTGCCGGTGAGTCCATTTTAAAAGGAATAGACTTATTTCTGAGAAATTCAATAACACAAAGGATTATGATCAAGTTACTGATCATAACCAGTTTGTTTATGTGTTTGAGAAATGTTTTCAAGAAATTCACATTTAGAGCAAAGCTCAAGAGGTGTATATCTTGAAATCATTTTGAGAATTCTCTAACGAATAGTTATAATCGAAGGCTTGACCATAATTCCTTGTATTACATAGAGCTTTACCTGCCTGAATGTACTTCAACTCACAGAAAGAAAAAGGTATAGGTGCACAGAGTGTTTTAGTTTAGAAGCTTTAACACTGACACACAGACAGCTGACAGAAATTAATTATCAAATTAATGAACAGCTATAAAATATGAAAATCACTTCACTATGCTTCAGTTTTGTGTGTGCGCGCGCGGCGGGGGGGGGGGGGGCAGCATAAGAGATCCAATCAGCAGATGTCAAAGGTGTATAACAAGTAACGGCCTTGTAGTACATGATGCATCTTGACTAAGCTCTAAAACTGGGAAAAAGATAAGCTTTTTATGTACTACATTGTCATAACAAATTTTGTTATCCACTATTTTCAGTGCTGTTGTAGTCTGTTCATTTGGTAAAGCACATACATGGCCACAACAAAGCAGCTACAACAATCTAAAGCAGCTTTGAAAGTTGAAAACATTTCTCCCTGCTACACAAAAATGTCAGACTGAACGTATGAAGCTGTTGGTCCATTAGAAGTGTGTTTGGCTTCTTCTCGCTGTCTGTGTGGGGGCACTAACCATTTCATGGCTTTCTAGGACAAAACTCTTCATGCTTCAACACCTTTTTTTCTAAAACTACTTCTATATTAGAGTAACTAAAGCAAGATATACACCATAGAATTATAATGAGGATTCTCAGCTCATAACCAGCTAATTATGTACTCGCAAGGCAGATGTCAAGAGTTGCCTCTTGAGTTTTGCATTATTCCACTTTTGAGGTGTTTTTCTTGACATCTATGTTTCAATCATAAAACAAGCTCATTTTTATCTTTCTGCAATTTCTGAAACATACTCAGCATGTCCAGTGTTCTACCATGATGTTACTGGTGGAGGCAAAAGTGAAAGATGCAAACAAAACAGCAAATTCTGCTTGGAGAGTTATTCCCATTTTAAGATGGCATTATTGCATGCTGGTGCAAATAATCTGACAAGCAGTGCACGAAGAAGATTGGTGAAAGATTAAAAATAAGTCATATAAAGAGTTACAGGAAGGGATGCAGACATTTCCATAATAAGAATAGTGGAAAGATAACTAGGAGAATGTCTAAAGAATGATACAACTGATGGACTTAACAACATGAAGGAGGAAAGAAAAAAATAGCCAAGAATTTTTCCTAGGAGATTTAAGTAAGCACGTTCTTTAGCTTTTCAGTTTGTATTTTCCATTCAAGTCACAGTATAGAAGAGCAAGTCAAACATCACACACACACACACACACACACACACACACACACACACACACACACACACACACACACACACACACACGCCTGAACTTTCTACCTGATACTCACCTGCAGAGATACTGGGGATCACCACTGTGAGAATGAGTTCCACCGTGATACTGAGGGCCACAACCATGAGGATGAGTTCTGCAGTGATACTGGGGACCCCCACTGTGAAGATGAGTTCTGCCGTGATACTCAGGACCAGCACTGTGAGGATGAGATCTGCAGTGACACTGAGGACTATCACTGTGAAGATGAGTTTTGCAGTGCTTCTGAGGACCACCACTGTGAAGATGAATTCTGCAGTGATACTGAAGACCCCCACTGTGAGGATGAGTTCTGCAGTGATACTGGGGACCCCCACTGTGAAGATGAGTTATGCAGTGATACTCAGGACCGCCACTGTGAGGATGAATTCTGCAGTGACACTGAGAACTATCACTGTGAAGATGAGTTTTGCAGTGCTTCTGAGGACGACCACTGTGAGGATGCATTCTGCAGTGATACTGAAGACCCCCCCCACTGTGAGGATGAGTTCTGATGTGATACTGAGGACCACCACTGTGAGGATGAGTTCTGAATTGATAAGGAGGACCCCCACTGTGAGGATGAGTTCTGATGTGATACTGTGTGAAGGTGAGTGACTATCCGATGGCACTACTTTTGTTGGCATTACTTCCATTTTGTCCTTATACTAAAATAACAAGAACAGACTATATGTGCGATGAACTTTAGAGCAATTTTTTACAATTTAAAAATGCTTAACTATGAAAAATACTTTCATAGTTTCATAGGTTGGTACTAGGCTATCGGCCCTAGGACCTATACAAGCCTAGCCATAACAATTCCCTGGATATTTCTTCCCACAATATTTACTTCCCTGGACCCCTGTCTAGCAGGGTGACTGATGTGATCCCCAGGGTGAATTTCCTATCTCCCATCCAGTCGTCAAGGTTCCTTTTGAAGAGGGCCAAGGAGGCGCTCTGCTTGACATGTATGGGCAGTTTATTCCAGAGTATGGGGAGTCTCTGGGTCAGAAACCTATCCCTCCAGCATGTTTTGTTCATTGTGATGAGAAGGTTTAGATCCCTGGAGTGTGTGGCTTTGGGGGAATTGGGATTTGTTTAAGTGGAACATGTCCAACAGCTCAGGGTGTGACATGGCCTTGTATGTTAAGCAGAGATCACCTCTGAGTAGACGATATGCCACAGAGTATAGCTGGGGTTTTTTTATACGGTCAGTATAGGGCATCTGCTTTAGGTTTGTGATTCTTTTAGTGAGGTATTTCTGTGGCCTTTCCAGCTGCTGCAGATGTCTTGTGAGGTACATACCAAACGGGGCATTGTACTCTATAATGGGTCTAATGAGGAATGAATACAGTGGGACAATGACCTCTTTTTTCAGGATGAAAAGCCCTTAGTGATGAGGTGCACCACACAGAAGGATTTTCTGACTGTTGTGGCGATGTGGTTATCAAAGGTGAGACCACTGTCCACCTGTGTCCCTAAGTCTCTCATCACACTTTCTGTGTTGAGTGTACTGCCACATATGTGGTAATTCATGGCTACATGTTTTTTCCCAAAGGGGATAATTATACATTTCTTGGCATTAAGCTTGAGCCCATGGCTCTGGCCTCAAGCATCTGCTTCTGTAAGGCACGTTTGTAGAATATTCACATCATTTGGGGATTCAATAATGGCTCCCAGTTTGTAGTCATCTGCGAACTTTGTTAGCCAGAGTCCCTTAGTGTTGGCCTGTACTTCAGGGAAGTAGATGCCAAACAAGAGCGGTCCCAGGACTGAACCCTGAGGTACTCCACTTGTCACTTGTCTGGAGCTGGATTTGGAGTCAGTTACTTTTACAGTCTGGGTTCTGTCAGTAAGCCAGCTGGCCACCCATCGAGTGATGTAGGGATTTATGCCCAACTTAGTAGGTTTATCTATGATTCCAGAGTGGGGGATGATGTCAAAGGCCTTGGTGAGGTCCAGATAGGCTGTGTGGACCACCTTACTCTCATCCACAGCTCTGGAGACTGATTTGAAGAAGTCAATTAGTTTCAGGTGACAAGATCGGCCCTTCACAAACCCAAACTGAGTGGGGTCCAGTGTTTCAAGGTTGCCAATGTCTCTGTTTATAAGTTCCATGATAATGTGTTCCATGCCCTTACAGATCAGGCTCGTCAGACTGATGGGATAGTAGTTCCCAGGATCCAAGGTGGATCCCCCCTTGTGGAGTGGGATAACTATAGCTGTGCGCCACTCAGTGGGCACGAAGCCTGAGGTGAGGCTATGATTAAACATGACATTTAGGTGAGGTGCCAGTTTATTTTGTAGTTCATGTAGTACACAGCCTGGGATGTCATCTAGTCCCATGGATGCTGTATTCTTAGCTTTGGAGAGTGCAGTTTATACCTGTGTGACCATGATTACCAGAATTTGACAATCTTTTGGTATTGAGATGGGCCCTTTAGGGGGTGAGGGGGGTGAAGTAGGCACTAAATCAATCTGCCAGGACATTGGTAATATCCTTGGGATCAGTATATTTAATGCCATTCTGTTGCAGCTCAGAGCATATCTGAGCATTGCCATTTAGATTCTTGACATAACTATAGAATGCCTTGCGGTTGTCTTTGGAATCTTTGGCAACTTTATTTTCAGATTCATATTTGATTAATCCATCTGAGTACATTTCTAAGTCACAAGGTTTTCATCCATGGCAACAACTTTGGGCTCTTCTGTACATGCCCTGATGTACAGAACCATTCTACAAGGAATATATTTCAAGCCACTATACTGATAAAAGGTACCACAAAGGACTGTTTCCTCGCATAAGTATTTAATGCTCTAATTTGCAGACTACAACTAGAGCTAGACCATTCTATTTTCCCATCAGCTTTTGGCTAGACTTCACCATCAGTTCAAAATCATCAAATTGTCCTTTCACCTGTGCCATTTTTGATCTGAATTAAGGACAACCTGTCAATCTAAAATAAAAGGAAGAAAGCAAAAGTGCTCAGCTTGTCAGCTAAATAGTGATTTCACAGTCAGATAATTCAGTTTTGGGTTGTTCTTCATATTACTTTTATTTTGCTTGATTCACTGTGTTTTTTTTTTCAGCAAATCTAACAGAACTAGTATGAGGTTCCTGCTTCTGCCTTAAAATTAAAAGTTTTGGATAAGAGTGCAAAGTGCTTATATTTAAATTATTGACCCTAAGACTACATTTTAATGACATATTCTACAACATTAGTTGTCCCAGAACACTGGAATCAACTTCAGAAGCCGCAGTATTTGATTTATAAAATTCTAGCTGAAATTTCCCAAGATGACTGACTACACGTTCAGCAAAAGTAAACACGACTCACCATTCAAGTGTTGCCAAACAAGGAACTGACTGGCATATCCTACTGAAATTAATTTTCTTGTCTGGTAAAAATAAAATAATTAAATTAACACGGAATACAAACATAATTACTTAACATGAAGTGCCCATTGTTAGTTATCTAGATTTCTCTTCTGGAAGTGGTATTATATCTAGCTTTAAAGGAAAACTTCACCTTAGATCAAAAAATCCATTTTATCACCCTGTCTTGATTTTCAGAGCAATATTACACTTCAAAATCACTCTGTTTCTTACAGAATTTGAATGTTTTCTGCAAAATGGCTACCAACGTGGCTTGACATGTCAACATGATCTTGTTTTTCTTCAAGTGTTTCTCTTTCCCATAATCCATTTCAAGTCTGCTTTACATGAATCATGCTAGCTATATAGGGAAGTACTATTGTATTCCCATCCCAGTGACATATAATGGAATTAGTGTCAGTCATTGTCATCTTTTATAGCTTCTGTAACATGACTGTTTCTTTTATTTCTTGAATGTCCCTCAATTAAGTGTGTCTCAGAGCTTGTTTTACAGTATATTAAGGAGATAGCTGCAATAAAAAATAGCTAAATTGCAGGCCTTTGTTCATAATATCTTTTTGTAGTCCAAGATGAAAAGACAGTCCACTCTCTCCATACACTGGTAAATGTGATTCTACTTTACAAGAATTACAAGAAAAATATTTTTTTACTTTCCTCTAAATGTCAGACATCTTGCATACTACATTTAAGTCATCTTAAAATGTAAAGTAGTATAAACAACAAGCATTTAAAGTTTAAAGCTTAGCATTTCAGTACTGTGATGCTGCTTATGTAAAATTGTCAAAAGAGATGACAACTGCCTTTGAACCACTGACTGATCTAATTGCTGTTTTGCTTGGAAGCAGCTGTGAATTAGTGCAAGTTCTCATTCTCTCTGCAATGAAGAGAATGGAAAACAGTTCCACACCTCTTTTTTTACAGCAGCTCCTCACATCAGCAGAACTAATTACCTGTATAAGATTTTCAGTAGTACCTGACTACAAAATTCTCTCTGTCTGTGGTATGTCATACAGGCACAGAAAAATTCCTCTGCAAATTATATGAGAAGGTAAGCTTAAAAAAGAGGGTGGTCGTTCCCTTCCCCTGATTCCAAGGCAAGGGAATGAAAGTTTTATTCTAGTATCCATGCAATACTGGAACCATACTGTAGGGAGAAAAGCAACCTAAGGGTTGAGTTAAACTGCAGGAGAAGGTGACATGTTCCTTTAATTTGCATACTAACATTAATGTACACATAAAATATTTATATATCATTTTTTTGCTCAGTTTAGGTATCAAATTACTTCAAACCAGAATTACTGTTGGCTATTGTACTGTTTCTAGGTTATCTGTATTTTTAATTAAGTAACATCTGGCATATTATCTGCTGATTATACAGTGAAATCAAAACAAATGAACTACCTCACTAAGATTACTGTCAAATAAAAGTCCACTCTATATTTTTTTGAAAGTTAAAACTCTGTAACTGATGGGAAAGTATTAAAAACATTATTTATTTATTTATTTGACATTTGTTAACCAGGTTGGTCCAACTGAGCCAAAATAGTCCATTTTTAGTGAAGACACGAGGAGGAAAGCTGCAGAACATAGACATAATTATAATAACGCAAAATAAAACACAAAAATATTTATGAATAAAGTGGAAAACAAAAAAATGTATAATACTGACATACTCAGAAATATTTGTAAACACAATAAGAACACATATATGGTAAAAGGAGAAGAATATATATATATATATATATATATATATATAGAGAGAGAGAGAGAGAGACAAATATAAACTTGTTATGGGTGTTTTTTTTTTCTTCTTCTTCCTACAAGAGAGGTAGGAAAAAGCTGAAAGTAGTATTAGTAAAGACATATGAAGACAAGAAAATAGTAAAGTGATGTTTAGTTTATTAAAGAGAAGACAGTAAAGTGGAGCATAGTATATACACATTTACATGGGTTGTAGTAGCCTTACTTGTGGAGTACAGAAAAATAGGCAGAGACAGACAATAGTAAATAAAGTATAGGAGTCAGAGAGTCCTGTGCAGTTGACAGAAAGGATGTGGAAGAAATTAGGTAGTGGTAGGACCTAGTGCCAAAAAGAAATTGTTTTAGCTCTTTTTTGAAGTGTAAGGGGAGGGGGTGGTTCTTATGCATGAGAGGAGTTTATTCCAAGGGCTATGTTGTGTTTGCAAAGTAGTTTTCCAATGTTTTTGTTAGGTTTATGGATAACAAGGAGTTGCTGACTGGATGTATGGACAGAACGACTGGGTGTGTAGTAGGAGACGAGGAAGAAGAGGAATGGGCAGGATGTAGGTTTGTATAGAATGGAGTGTAGGATTCAAAATTGAGTCAGTTGGAGTTGTCGTGGAAATTCTAGCCATTGGAGAGTGTTGAAAGCAAGGCAGTGGTGTGAGTTATGTGGTAAGTTAATGGCAAATCGAGCTATTTTGTGATATATTTGTTCTAACTTGGATAAAAGCGTAGATTGAATACTAGTAAAGATTGGAGGTGCATAGCGAAGGGAGGAAAGGAGGAGTGCTTGAGCCAAGGCGAGTTTAATGTTAGAGGTAAGAAATTTCTTATTTCTTTATAATAGAGTTTTTTCTTGTAGTGGTGTGCAATGAAATAAAAGTCTTTGTAAGAAAAGCAAAATTCAAAAGCCATTGCTCCAATTTATGAGTGTTTGCTTCGTCTCTTACCGATGTGTGCTGGCATGCTTCTTTACTTCTTCAATAATCTGTGCAGTGTTGCTGACCTCTCCATCTGTTAAAAGAAAGACCTGTAAACCAAAGATATGAGTATGTGAAATAGAGTAAAATTAATGATTTTATAATTTTAAAACCTTAGGATACAATAAACAAACAAATAAATAAATAAAAAGAAAAGCTTGGGATGGGAAGACTGCTTTCACTAACAGGTTTTTTTTTTACTTGTCAGACGGATTGCTGGAGACAGCCATCACTAGTATCAGTAATTTCTTCTAATATCGAATAGTATAATGTTATTTATTTGACTTTGTTCAGTATGTTTTGCAACAAAAGTTTTATGTTCATACACTATTACATGAAAAGCCATCCACCCTCTATCAGATGACCCTTTGGTCACCTATTTTTTAAAGATATGTTTAACTCAAGGAGTGAAGCCAATAAATCAAGTACTAGGAAAACATAACTCGCTAAGTGTAACCTATTCAGTCTCTGGTGTCAGGGAAGAGACCCTCAGCCCACTGAAGGGAATGTACCTATGGTCCATTAATACATGTTAAAATTATTCTCATCAAGCTTAGCCTATTGTATCTATCCAAGTCACCAGAATTAGAGTAAACGGCGTTGGATGTACTAGTGTCTCCAGCTTTGGTGTTAAGTTCTTGTGGTGCAGAAAGATGGATTTCTCTCTGGTCAATTGCATTTAAGTGAGAGAAATAATGCTGCCTGGGTTAGTAGGATGGAATGAAGATAATTTTTGTTTCTAGTTGATTATTTTCTGAATCAAGTTATAGCAAAGAAACAGACCATAAATTGCAGTAAACTAAGCCTCAAGTATAGTAACTCAGAAAACAAAAAACAAAACTCAGGCTTAGAAATGCAAGTAGTAACTTTTTAATGTGCAAAGAAAGCTTTCGGGATAAAACCCTTTTTTTGGTGCAAAAGTAAAAATCTTCATAAACTAGTCACTATTTAAAGAAGCCAATGGTTACTGCATGTTACACAAGCCCAATAACAGTGCAAGAGCAATTAATCAATAAACAAACAAAAAAAAAGTCCAGGCTAATCAATACACACAAGGACATACTATGCATGCACCTCATATTTCAAAGTATAGTTAAGAGTCAGCTACTATGAGCTGGCAGACTGAATAGAGTTGAGGAGAATTGTGTTGCACAAATGAGTGAGATGGCCCAAGATTTTAAGAGAGGGGTTATATTGCTGATCTTTTGAATCAGACTATGAATGAGATTATGTTCCATAGAGATACATATGCAAGACCATTTTTAGTAATATCTTACCCTCCGTTGAATCTTGTAACAGACCAATAGACAATAACTCTCTTAGATATGTAACTACTTTTAACAGAAGGACAGCTGGTGTTAAGAGCATTATTTCTAAGAACTGTAATACATTGGAAACTATGTCAGAGATAAAACAGGTAATTGGGGAGAAACCTAGTTTTGCATATAGAAAGTGTAGCAATTTGAAGAATAGACTGTGCTATAAGGAGACTGATTTTTTTAAATAAAGAGAAAAGGTTAGTAAGCAGTAGATATGGTATGTTTCCATCTCACAACTGTGCATGTTGTAAATATATAGTTACAGACAAAATGTTTATTCACCCTAGAACAAATAGGGAATATGTTTTTGATTGCTCTGCTATGTGCCATCCATAGGTTCAAAGGTTCATAGGATGATACTAGGCTGTTGGCCCAGAAGCCCTGATAAGCCTAGCCAAAAATTTCACACATATAGTACTGTCTACCTGGCTACATGTATAAAATGTTCTGTATTCTATGTTGTTAAGAGCAAATAAAAATTAAAAGAAAGCATTACCGAGCATAGATTAGACATGCATAGAAGGGTTTTGTCTAATGCTCTAGCAAAACATTCATTAGAGCATGGTCATGACCATGAATTTAAGTTTAGAGTGATAGAGTCAGTGTTTATAAATATCAGTGGTGGTGATATAAATAACTTATTGTAGTCTAGGAAACATGCTTGGATAGTACGCTTATAAGCAGACTTAACCCCAGGTATAAATACAGCTCTGAGCATTAAACCTATTCTAGTAAAAGAACAGATGCAATATAGAAAATAAGTGCTTAGTATGCTTGTTTTATTTTTATATATTATATTTAAAAAATATATTAAAAAATTAATTCAGAAATGTTAACTTGTAGAAGCTTCATTATATAGGAATGATGAATATATATTTTATATATATGTTGTCTATGCTTTTTTAATGTATTAGTTTTTAATTCTGTACTTGAAAACCTCATTTTTTCACATGAAAATATTTTTTTTTATTGATTACTTGCCCCTGTACTGTTACTGGGGCTTCTGTAACATGCGATAACCATTGGTTTCTTTAAACAGTGAATAGTGTAAGAAGCTTTTTACTTTTGCACATAAGAAGGGTTTTATCCCAAAATCTTGGCTTGCACACTAAAAGTTACTACTTGCATTTCTAAGCCTGAGTTTTGTTTTTTAATTTTCTGAATCACTCTTGGTATCAGGGTAGAGGTGAGAAGCACAGAAGAACTTGCCTTTCCCATTCAAAGAGAAGGCATCTACTGCCCAAGCCTTCTTTTCTGGGCTTCTTTTACAGAAATGATAAACTGTTTACTCAGAGAGGATGTAAACAGGCTTATTACTAGGACAATCCATTCCCTGATCAAAAGAAGAAATATATGCCCATTAACTACCCACAAATGGGGAGTCTGATTATATTCTTCTCAGTTGGTCTATCACGCAGTTCTCTTTTGAGATAATGTAGTAGGTCACTTGCATCACAGCCTGGCTCACAGCCATCTCGCAGGTCTTCATAGTCAGCTCACACAACTGTCAAGTGCGAGTCCCCTCCCTTGTTATTAATCTATCATGTGATAGTTTCATTGTCTGTTACTATCATCTGGCTGTGTGAAGGGTGTGAAGTTATGTGAAGGCTGCCAGCCTAGCTAGATAGAATTTTGTAGATAATTCTGTCATTTATAAATATTAATATAAGCCACAGGCTTGTTCTCTTAAATGTGAAAAGACTGTACTGGATGTTGAACTGCAAAAATGCAACAATAGAGCACTCTGCTGTAAGAAAGCTGATAAGTCAAGCATTTTATGGCTGTTTTTGATCTCAGGGCTTGCAGCCATGATGCCTGAGCCAACATATTCTTTCTTTTGTTTTGAGCCTAGAGTTAATTGCTAGAATTTGCATGTATAATGTCTTTTATTGCTGTAGCTTCCTGACCAGGTGCAAGATCAAAAGGGCTGCTAAACTGAGTTTCTGTTATCCTTGGAACCAGAAAAAAAATGATGTAATCTGAAATGAGACAATAGTACTGTGTTATCAATTTAAGGACAGAGAGACTCAGCGCATTTTGCATTTGTCTTCAGAACATCCAACACCGCCAGCACTGTCTTGATCTATATGTACGTTTATTTTAGAACTGTGTTTTCTCTTAGATATAACTAGGAAATAGGGAGATTAGACTAGTTATTTTCTGTACTGATGTCAGAACTTTTCTATTGTATTATTTTAAGCATTTGTCTGTGATCTCTTAACTGGCACTGTGTTGTAAGAAGTATTGTCTTGAGCTGTTATTATTTATTATTAAATATTTTTAAACCTTTCATCTGTGGATGTTTTGTGTAGAGATAATTTAAGCTGTAGAATACATTGCATGTATATAGTGATACTGTACTAAGCCATTCCAATAAGTCTTGCTGTTCAGTTACACGTATGATTTGGATAACAATATTGCACAGTAATAATTGGACACCCTTTTGGTAAGGGGCTTATTAGTAGCTGATATTAGTGGTTTGTGGCAGTGATTTCTATCTATCTTATAGCCTGGTAGAGAGGGGGGAATAGCTGGAGAACCTGTGCCAGCTTTCCCAAGGATTGTCTGTGTGTTTGTACATAACTTATATCTCATAGTGTGTGAGTGTCAGCTACTTGGGCAGGGACATGAAGCACTGGCTGCACAGAGAGGGTGCTGGAGGTTTTAGCTTGACCACTTAGGTGAGATCTGGACCCTATAGCCGTGCCAGTGGGGAGTCTTATTGGGGCTCTGGAAAGAAAGAGAGAAACCAGCCCAAGACTGACTGTGATCTCTGTGTGTTCTTAAGGGAAACTGTACTTTACTGTGTGTGTATTAATTATTCTCCCCTATGTGAATGCCCCTCACTGGTGTTAGTGGTGAGGATTGAGGCTCCTTGATTGCTGGGCCAGTGCACGGGTGTCACATATTAATTGGTGGCAGTGGTTGGATATCCACACCATATATTAAGTGGTTGACACATACTAATTGGCTTGTAGTGGTGGGGATAGTGAATTCCTGTAGCTTGTGTACAGTGATCACTGAAGGTGTTTTTGTACACTAAATCAGCCACGCAGTGAATATTCAGAGTTCAGATCACAATTGTTTTATTTCTTTTGTGAGCTTTGTTAGACAGGGAGAGCAGGCAAGCATGTTAGCAGAGGAGTATGGTAAGCTAACAATGAGCCAATTGGCTGAGATGTGCCAGGCTAAAGCACTGGTGCAGAGAAACCTGACTAAGGTAGACATGATTGCAGCTTTGGTCACAGTTGTATCAGAAAACAGCAACCAGGAGGATGATCAGACTGGCCATGGAGATGTACAAAACTCAGGGAATGGACAACTCAACCTTTGTACAGAGGACTTAAAAATCCATCTGGAGCTAAAGAGACTTGAGTTGGGGGCCTGGCATTTAGAAATGGAAGCTCTGGAAATGGAACGGCAGAGGCAGCATGAAAAGGAGATGCTAACTCTTCACCAGGGTCATGGAGGAAATGGGGAAGGAAGTAACTGGACCCCAGAAGCAGAAAAGGTCAGTAAATTTCTTCCACAGTTTACAGAGGAGGATAATTTTGATAGTTTCATTCATATGTTTGAGAGTGTATGTAAACAGTATGATGCTGACCAAAGGCTCTGGGTACGGTTACTGACCCCCTTACTCCATGGTAAAGCTGTAACTATTGTGTCCAAAATGTCTGACTTTGACTGTTTTAATTATATTGGTGTTAAAAATTGCTTGTTAGAATTTTTTAAGCTAACACCTGAAAATTATAGGAAAAAGTTTTGTGAGCATAGATGCAAGGCAGATGACAGTGTGTGTGAATATGTTGCTAAACTGAGCACTTATTTTAATAGGTGGGTGAGTGGATGTCAGGTCACCACTTTTGAAGGGCTGACACACCTTTTGGTGGGGAAACAAGCCCTTAGCACTTTGCCGGAGGACATGAGGATCTGATTAGCTGATAGGCAATGTGCTACTTCAGAGGAGTTGGGGGAGAAGGGAGACCTATACCTAGCAAGAAGGGCACCCTGCACAGGAAAGGGACCCCCAGTACTGCTCATGGGTCTATAGGAACCCATGGTTGGGAGCCCAGACTGCCCCAACAGAATATGCCAGTAGCAGGGGAAGCCACTAGTCCAGGTACACATCCAGGATCTAGGGTTAAATGTTTTGAATGCAACCAGTGGGGCCATGTGGCATACAGATGTCCATAAAGGCAAGGAGGGGAACAAAAGGAGAGACAGTATGTGGGAAAGACAAAATGCCAATAGTAGGTTGTCCTGAGACAACAGGGGTACCAAACTTCTATCCTGCAGATGTCCTGATAGGGAAGGATTTTGATGAGGCAGTACTATGTGCTTATGCAGTTACACGCAGTCAGGCTTCAAGACAAGCATGTGGGTCTGGTAGCCTGGCGGAGACCTAGACAGACCACATATTTGCAGCCAGGACTGGTGAAGTGGTTACTTCAGGGAGGGAGCTACTCTGTAGCAGTGAGACTGAAGGTGAGCCACAGCTGCTTGTGGGTACTGATGGTCTCTTGGACCGAGTGACTGCAAAGGTAGAGGTGAGTAGTAGTACCCAGGCTGACAGTGAGGCACCACTGTCAGAGGATGCCAGACTTCCTGTGGAAGGGGAGCTGGAAAGGCTTACAAAGAGAGAGTTGAGACAGGATCAACTTTCAGACCCTACATTACAAGGCCTGAGAGAGGTAACTAGTGAGGGACCTGATTCTCAAGGGAAGGGGGAATGTGCATACTGGGACAAAGGGTTACTGTATAGAGTGTGGACCCCTGAGGCAGGGCTAGAAGGTGAGAGGGTACAGCAGTCGGTAGTGCCTAGAGCCTACCTTCTGGTGGTTCTAGCCATAGGCCATGATATTCCCTTTGCAGGTCATATGGGCATAAAACATACAAAGAGGTGTATTATGCAAAACTACTATTGAGCTGGAATTTCTAGAGATGTAACCAGGTACTTCAGAACCTGTGAGCAGTGCCAAAAGGTAGGCAAGGCAGGAGACAAGGTGAGAGCTCCTTTGATGCCTTTGCCTGTGATCGAGGAGCCATTTCAGAGGGTGGCTATGGATATTGTGGGGCGTTTGAGTACCCCAAGTTTCACAGGGAAAAAGTATATCCTAGTGGTAGTAGATTATGCTACAAGATACCCTGAGG
Source organism: Protopterus annectens (assembly GCF_019279795.1). Taxonomy (NCBI): domain Eukaryota; kingdom Metazoa; phylum Chordata; order Ceratodontiformes; family Protopteridae; genus Protopterus; species Protopterus annectens. Next base: position 1,875,814,892 of record NC_056741.1, read on the forward strand.
CAGTGGCTTTGTCCTCCATTGAGGTAGAAAAGGTGGCAAATACTTTGTTAGAGATTTTCAACAGGGTAGGTTTCCCAAAAGAAATACTGACTGACAGAGGTGCCAATTTCATGTCCGACCTGCTGGCTTGTCTGTGGAAGTACTGTGGGGTGAAGCACTTGGGGACAATCCCCTACCATCCCCAGACTAATGGGCTTGTTGAGAGGTTAAACTCTACACTCAAGTCCATGCTACAGACATTTGCAGACCAGTTTAGAAGGGAGTGAGACAAATATTTGCCCCAACTGTTGTTTGCTTGCAGAGAGGTTCCCCAGGAATCCACAGGTTTTTCACCCTGTGAGTCGTATCGGCATACGGTGAGGGGACCTCTAGATTTAATTCATGATGAGTGGGAAGGTGAGTGTGAACCTCACAAGGAGTCTGTTGTGGCATATGTCCTAAACCTCAGGACAAGGCTCAGGGAACTCGTGGGTTTGGCCCAGGAGAACTTGGCAGATGCCCAACAACAGAAAAAAAGTATGGTATGACAGGAATGCTTGAGTTAGAGAGTATGGTGTTGGGTAGCAGGTAATGGTTCTCATTCCTGTCAAACACAACAAGCTGCAAACAGCTTGGGAGGGACCCTACAAGGTGGTAAGAAAGGAAAGTGATGTTAACTACATGGTGGAACCTAGGCAGGAGGCAGGGGCACAAGTTGTACCATGTTAACATGATGAAACCTTACAATGATAGAGAGGGCCTTGCGCTGAGTATTTGCAGTAGACTGGAGAAGGAATCTGATGGAGATCTGGTGACTGATGATCTCAGTGTGGGGTAGCAATGTCCCAGCAACTATCTCCTATCCGGGTTCGAGAAATCTGAGCAGTGTTATAGGATTTTGGGGGGGTGTTCTCTGGGAAACCAGGGTGCACCCACCTGGTGCAGCACCAGGTGGATACAGGACCCTAAAGGCCTATTCGGCAGACCCCTTATAGAGTGCCTGAGAGATTCAAACAGACTCTGAGGGAGGAGATACAGGAGATATTGGAACTAGGGGGTAATTCAAGAGTCCAACAGTCCCTGGGTCTCCCCAGTGGTGCTGGTGCCAAAGAAGGATGGCAGCACCAGGTTCTGTGTGGACTACAGGCAGTGGTGGCTGGTTTCTTCAAATTAAAGGGGGGGCTGCAGGAGACAGTTGAATGGGTGGGGCAATTGGGAATGGGTGTGGCCAACTAGAAAGGGGTGGGGGCTATGCTCAAAACCACAACAACTGGAATTTTAATTAAATGTGCTGCCCTGGATGCCAAACCATCATTACAAAAGTCCAATCAAGACAAAATGAAGTGTAGAAGAAAATATATTTCAATGCATTGGCTACATGACAACTTACTTAATATCTAGATGGAAATACTAAGGTTGTGATGCATGAAAAAATAAATTACTTTTTAAATACATTACTGGAATGCTAGTCAAAATCAAGTATAAAAAAAAAACAAGCAGCACTCAACTCAAACCACTTCTCCTTGCACTGCAGTTCTAATTATAATTTATATTCAGCTTTATAAAATTACCAAGTAACATGCTGGAAGTAGCAATCTCTGTGTGATATCTAAAAAATGTAATGTGCTTCTGAAAATACTGTAATCCTGTCCTTTATTACAAATATTGTCATATGCATTTCAATACCTAAGGCTTTTACGTTATCTAGTTATGTAAATATTCTCTGCATGGCAACAATGAAAAGGCTTTCAACGTTGCTAATTCTTTAACAGTATGCATATTAAAGTTTACTTGCATCTTACAATCTCCAACAAGCTTACCCGATGGTCATTAAAGCATTGCTACTTAAACACAGAGCAACAGGGCACTGCGACAGCATGCATTTTCTGAATAATAAGAAGCATAAATCAACAGTATAAAAATAGGGCAAAAAAACAGAACATTCTGCAAAATCAAAGACAGATGAAAAGCCATGGTCGTACTTGCGGTCTACCTTGGCTGGGGGAATACTCTGCACACTTACACTGCATAACTGCTCCTTGCCTTGCTTGGACACATCCAGAGCCACTACAATGGGGAGTGCATGTCACAATTTGAAATGTCTCTGGCTGACAGTGATGGCTCTGATACTCATACCTCACAACCTCAGAGCAAGAAATCTGGACAAAGCCATACATAGAAGTGGGACACAGGCCCAAAAATAAGGACAATTTTTAAATATTGCTGTTATAAACTTAGAAAGTAGTAGGTCTTGCATTAGTATGACTTTTTCGAAGGGTATGAAACCTGAAACTCAAATGTCCGCCATTATTTTCTAACTTTAGTCTTTAATGATTTGCCACTAATTTGCCAGAAAACCACGTTATGAAAAACAGGCCAAAAATGTGATGCAAAAATATAAAACTGCAACACAATACAGCTGAGAACCTGTCAAAGAAGGGACACCTTTTTTTAATATTAGTACTGTTAACTTGAGCAGCTGACAAAATAAAAGCATCTACATGCATTTCTGAAATAAAAGTAATCTATAACTCTGATCATTACAGCTATTTATAATTGTAAACCCTCCACGTTTTCTTCCAAAATTGCTATTTTGCAGAAGGATTATTAGGGGGAGAGCAACATTTTGTGCCAAAATTGGGGACAGTTGAGAGGTGTGGATTTTCCTAATTCTATAAAGTGATTTATTTGCACGTACCTCTCAACCTCTTAATGCAGGAAATCTGGACAAGGCCAAATATATTGGGGGAACATACAAACAGTACTAAAAATTGCTCTTGTATAAACTTAAGACAGTTAATAGAATAACAGATCTTGCTTTAGCATGCGTTTTTCTGAAGGTTATGACGTCTAAAACTCAATGTCTGTCATTATTTAGTGACTTCATTCCTAAATGATTTGCCAGAAAACCACAAATTGTATGAGGAACTAACCAAAAATAGCAAACAAAAATCTATTCATTCTGCAAAAATCTGGACAGTTGAGAGGTATAGTTCAGCTGGGGCCATCTTTGAGTTTGCTGCCCTTCCCCCCCTCACAAAATTATGGTCAAATGGAGACTCCCCCCTGCAGCCATTCCAATGTCCCATTCCTTGGTTATTTCACCCCAATTACCATAATCAATGTAATGTGCATACTGCTTTACTTCTGCAATGATTTAGATTTTATTTGAAAGTTTTATTTTGGGTTGTTTTCAAATCACAGACCCCTTGAACACGAAACATACATGTGCTCTTTGATACACCTTCCTGACTGAATTAAATTATATTCCTTGTACAATACAGTACAGTTGTGAGAGGGCATTTTAAATTTATTGTTCTGAACATTTTTCCAGTAAACAATGAAACAAAATGCATGCACCATTAATGACAAAACTGCCCAATTCAGAACATTTCCATCATAAAAAAGTCTGCTCAAACTTCTACAGTCCACCAGTATCAGTAAATATGCACAATCTCTAAAGAAGTAAAAGTCATTTAAATAATTCCACAATAAAGAAATCTGTAACTAATGAAGATGTTGCTGCTAGCAAACAACTTTATATGTCATTGTTTCATCGACAGAGTGCCTGTTGCCCTTGAGGAATAAATTGCTTATGTTGCATTAAAAAAATGATAAGCTAGTAATATCGCAATAGGGAATGGATAGCAAACTGATAACAGATTCATAGTTACTAGGTATCTTTGCCAAAAAGGACTGCAGCATCCACCCCCTTTACAACACAGTACAGTATCAGCAATGCATCTACCTACTATGGGAGTAGAACCCACAGCCTTCTGCATCAAAAGCAAGTATACTACCTGTTGTGCTATTAACAATGCAAGTAGACTCAGCATAAGCAGCACTAAACTTTTGTTCCCCTGCAGCTCTCAGCTCCTTGTAAAATCTATTCAACACTCAGCTGTATCTCTGAACTTTACAGTACAAGAAATCTGGAAAAGCCAACATTTATCGGGGGGGAGGGGCAAAAGCCCAAAAACCAGGGACACATTTTAAACATTGCTTGTATAATGTTGGAAAATTGCTAGAATAAAATGCTGTGTTACAACCATACAATACACTGCCAAGTCTTGAACCCAGGAGACCCTGTGCGAAACAATCAGAGCAACATAGCACTATGCCAAATCATCTGTTTTGTGAAAGAGAGGAAGACTGAAACTTAAATGGCTACCATTTAGTGAATTCAGTTCTCACAATAGCTGTCAACCTCTTAGCACAAAACACATGAACAAAGCCAATAATGGGGGAATACAGTCCCAAACATAGGGACAAATTTCAAATATCCATGTTATAAACTTAAAAAATTGCTAGAATAAAAGGTTTTGTGTTACCATGTACTTTCTGAAGAATATGAAGTCAGAAATTCAAATGCCTGTTATTTTTAACATTTGTTAACAAGGAAAGTCTGACTTGGAAAAAAAGCCAATTTTCAGCAGGGCAGGGAGAAACACTCCACACACATGTTCGTTGTAAGATGGGAGGACATGCAGACTCCACACAAAAGGCACCCCAGCCAAGAATCAAACCAGAGAACCTGTAGCTGTCAGACAACAATGCTACCAGTGCACCACAGCACTACTGACTTTGCAAGGGAAAACAAACACACAGAAACCACAAATTTTATGAGGAACAGAACAAACATAAGGCAAACATCTGCAAATTTCTTTTACAAATGGTGGTGGGTAGGGAATTCAGGCCCTTGCCACCTGCACCCAAGGTACAGGGTTCAAGCCTGAGTATTCTCTACCCACCACCATATAGCAACTGGGGCATTACACACACACACACACACACACACACACACACACACACACACACACACACACACCACCTGATCCAGTCTTCCATACATTCCCCGGTAGGTAATCCAGTCGTTCACTCTAATAATCCTGAAAGCAGTCTTCCTCTGTTCCATACTAATAATCCAGTCATTCCAATCCCTGTGTCCACACTAATAATCTGGTCTTTCCCTGTGAAAGCAAGCTCCTTGTCTCCACCTGTGCAAGCTAATGGCTGGTTTCCGGCTCTGTGAGAATTGGTTGGAGGCTGGCTGGCTCTGTGAGAATAGGCTAGAGGCTCCAGCCTGCGGATGATGCAGTCTGGTTTCCTTTGCTTCTGTGCGGTCATCACCACACAGACTTCTGGGGCTGCAGGGCAGAGATGCCTTTCTCCTGTATCCAGACTGCCTAACACAGCAGTCCGGAGTTCTGGGAGTACCAGGAACTCCATGCGTGGAGTTCCGGTACTCGCGATTTTTGTTTTTTAATTTTAGTCTTTCTTTTCTGCAGGTGGGGGGATTTTTTTTCTTTCTTTTCTACAGGTGGGGGGGGGGGCTGCAGTCCTGCAGTCCTATAGCATGAGCCGCCCCTGACTACAGGAATCAAATAGCACACAGAGTCAGATGCTTACCCCATGCCTAGGACAGATAAGGCTGTAGAACAGCTGGGTGGGGCTAAGTATCTTACCACCATTGATATTACCAAGGGTTACTAGCAGGTGCCCTTGATTCCCAATGCTAGAGTGGGGTCAGTCTTTGAGACTCCTCTTGGCTTGTATGAGTTCACAAAGATGCCCTTTGGAATGAAAAATGCCCCAGCGACTTTCCAGAGGCTGGTAGTTCATATCCTAGCAGGAGCAGGATGGTTTTCCCTTGCTTACCTAGATGATATTGCCATCTACAGTCATTCCTGGCAAGAGCACCTTTAGCATGTCAGAGAGGTGCTGGGCAGACTACAGAGGGCAGGGTTGATCATTAAGCCCAGCAAATGTCAGGCGGGAATGGCAGAGTTCTCCTATCTGGGATATAGAGTGGGGAGTGGTAAAATCAGGTCAGAACCTGCCAAAGTAGAAGCCATTCAGGCATGGCCTACACCTGTTACCAAAAAGCAGGTGAGGGCATTCTTAGAGACAGCAGGGTACTACAGAAAGTTTGTCCCCAGTTATAGTACCATAGCTGCTCCCCTCACAGACCTGACAAGGAAAAACAGGCCAGATAAGGTGGTGTGGACCCCAGCATGTGAGCAGGCATTCCAGAAGCTTAAAGAAGCTTTGTGAGGACTCCTGTGCTAGCCAGTCCAGATTACAGTAAATAATTTGTTGTGCAGGTGGATGCTTTGAACCATGTGGTGGGGGCTGTACTTAGCCAGATTTCATCAGAGGGAGAATAGCACCTACTGGTCTATCTCACTCATAGGCTCCAATCCAGGGAGGAATGCTATGGAGCTGTAGAAAAGGAATGTCTAGCCATAGTGTGGGCACTGCAGAAACTTCAGCCTTATCTGTATGGATGAAAATTCACTAGTTACAGATCGCAATCCCCTAACATGGTTACACAAAGCCAGCCAGCAAAATGCCAAGTTGATAAAATGGTTGCTAGGGTTGCAAGCATATATGTCAGTGCAGCACCGCAGTGGGAGTAGAAATGCCAACGCAGATGGGCTCTCAAGACAGGGAATGGGGTAAGGTATACTCAGATAGACCTAACCCTCTCAAGCAACTTTTCTTAAGGATCACTTAAAAAACTAGCTTGAGTTCTCCAGGGGGGAAGATATGTGAAGATATGTGAAGGCTGCCAGCCTAGCTATATAGAATTTTGTAGATAATTTCTGACATTTGTAAATATTAATATAATCCACAGGCTTGTTCTCTTATGTGAAAAGACTGTATTAGATGTTGAACTGCAAAAATGTAGCAACAGTGCACTCTGCCATAAGAAAGCTTATAAGTCAAGCATTTTATGACAGTTTTTAACCTCAGGGCTCAGACCCATGGTGTCTGAACCAGCAGATTCTTTCTTTTGTTTTGAGACTAGAGTTAATTGCTAGAATTTGCATGTATAATGTCTTTTATTGCTGTAGCTTCCTGATCAGGTACAAGATCAAAAGGGCTGCTTAATTGAGTTTCTGTTAGCCTAGGAACCAGAGGAAAAAATGATGTAATCTGACATGAGTCAATAATACTGTGTTATCAATTTAAGGACAGATAGACTCAGAGCATTTTGTATTTGTCTTCAGAACATCCAACATCACCAGCACTGTTTTGCTCTATATGTCAGTTTATTTTAGAACTGTGTTTTCTCTTAGATATAACTAGGAAATGGGAAGATTAGACTAGATGTTTTCTGTACTGATGTCAGAACTTTTCTACTCTATTATTTTAAGCATTTCTCTGTGATCTCTGAACTCTTGACTAGCAGTGTGTAGTAAGAAGTATTGTCTTGTGCATTTATTATTTATTATTAAACATTTTTATACCTTTCAACTGTGGCTGATTTGTGTAGAGATAATTTAAGCTCTGCACTGCATGTATATAGTGATACTGTACTAAGCCACTCCAATAAGCCTTGCTGTTCAGTTACACTTACCATTTGGATAATAATATTGCACAGTAATAACTGGTCACCCTTTCGGTAAGGGCCTTATTAGCAGCTGATGTTAGTGGTTGGTGGCAGTGATTTCTAACTTACAGCCCGACAGAGAAGGGGCATAGCTGGCAAACCTGTGCCAGCCTTCCCCAGGAGTGTCTGTGTGTTTTTATATAACTCATATCTCAAAGTGGGTGTGTGTGTGTGTGTGTGTGTGTGTGTGTGTGTGTGTGTGTGTGTGTGTGTGTGTGTGTGTGGGTGTGTATGTGTGAGCTACTTGGACAGGGACACAAAGCACTGGTTGGACAGAGAGGGTGCTGGAGGTTTTAGCTTGACCACTAGGCTGAGATCTGGACCCTATAGCTGTGCCAAAGGGGAATTCTTATTTTGGATCTGGTGAGAAAGGGAGAAACCAGCTGCAGACTGACTGTGATCTCTGTGTACTCTTAAGAGAAATTGTACTTTACTGTGTGTATCTGTTATACTCCCCTATGTGGACGCCCCTTATTGGGGTTAGTGGTGGGAATTGAGGCTCCTTGATTGCTGGGCCAGTGTTCAGGCATCACAAAGGGTATACCGGACTGCAAACATTTCTTTCAGGTTTATGTAGAGTTTATCCTCATTTTCATACATTTTGCCCTATACATTAAGCCTTTAGGAGTGGTTTTCATGTCTGATCTGGTCACCATTTGACTGGATATGGGTGGGGAATATTGCAGTCTAGATCATCATCTTCCTCTTGAGAAGGGTCAGTATCAGATCAGTATTGCAAAGGAGGAGAAAAATCTCTACTTCTTTTGGGAGAACATTTCCCAAAAATGGAGTGTCAATTTGGGTCAGACTGCCACACATAGATAAAAATCAGAAATTTCTGCAACAGAGAAAAGTCTTAAGAGGAGGCTGAGGGAGGGGAAACTGTCAGTCCAATGTCAACACTATAGGCTGTCAGGCAGGAGCTTGTCTCATATTAGAAGAATAGGTGACCTCAGCAACAATAAGCAATGGTACCTTGTCGCAACCCTCCTTAATAACAAGACATTTTTTTCAGAATCGGAAAACGTCTCTTTCAGAAAAGTTGGTAAGACATTTGGGCTGATGAGATATGTTGTAATAAGCTGGCAAGATCCCTACCCAGGGGCATCATCAGAGGTAGGCACCCTGGGTAAACATCTGGCCTGAGGGCTACTGAAGTGCTTCCTTTGTACAGGCATCACCAGTCTGAAAAAGACCCACATAATCCTCTAATACCATAAGCATCTTGTGCTGTTTACAAGAGAATACATCCCAGTGACAACTGTCAGATGACACAGATAACTTTTTAATGAGAACTGCAGGCTTATTTTTATTCAAAAGTAATAGAACTGACTCTTGTCCAACTGTAATCATCTTAGGCCTAAAATCTTGGCAGATGCACAAGCAGCAGTGTCATGATCAAGGCCCAAGCAGTCAACACACATCACATCTGACTTTAAAATTTGTTTCTAACAAGTACGCTTACTTTGTTTGAGTGGCATTTCCAAACACCCACTTGGAAACTCTAGCACCCACAAAAATCATACATAAGGTAAAAAGTTTTAAATCTCTTAGTGAAACACAACAAGTCATGACTAAGAAAAATTACAAGTAAATTCATCTAGTGAGCATTTATCTAGCTCCAGTTTTGCTTGTGGTCTGGACTAGTGACCAGAATCAACATCTGCTCTGACTCATGCAGATAGAAGGAAGTGCAGATGGCCAGCTGTACATCCATCGTTATAGTAAGGCATGGAAATATTCAAAGCAGAGTTGTTGTAAGACCAGCATAAGGGGAAGTGGACTGGGCTCAGAAACTCTGGACAGAGATTCCTGAAGTCATAACAACAGCAATGTCTTACACAAAGAATATCAGTATGTACTAAATTTTGGCTTACGTACATACTTTACTATTGGTCATTAAGGATTCTAGTCAGAAAAAAAGGGTCAGATCCAGGAAGCTTTAAAAATGCAAATGCTATAGTATACCTAGAATAAATCCCAAAAGTTATGACATTAATTGTTTTAGGTATTTCGTTTACTAATAATAATGATAAAATTATTCCTACTATGCTTAATCTCATGGTTCCAGTTCCCTTTCTACAATGTCAACGATCCCATTATGTTATTATTTACTTGTCTATTAGAATTGCTTATATCATATTCTGCAACTTAATGCCTTGAAATAGCCTTTTTGTATTTAATAAAACAAAAGTAATCAATGTTTTGTTTCCAAACAGCAAACTTTCTGAAACAGCATTCAGTAAAAAAAAGAACAGTACTATCAACATGGATATGAGTGGGAGAGGGCCGTCCCCCTATCCAGGGAGAAAGTTTGTGCACCTTCTGTTATAAACAACTACAGGATCACTGCACCTCATGGATAACTTCAGTCCTTTGAAATATAGTAACTGTGCCAAATCCCATTTCAGACTGTCAGCTGTTAGTTTCATTTCACATTTTAGCAGACAGCAACAGTGTTATGAAGAGCATCAATGTAAGAAATGTGACACAGCAGCCATGCAATGAACATAACACATTGCACATACATGCTGTAATGCAGGGGCTGTCACAGTAGCTATGAAATGAATAGAACACACTGCACATACATGATCAAATACAGGCGGTATCACTGTAAGTATGCAATGAACAGAACACAGTGCACAAACATGATCTAATGCAGGGGTGTTGCAGTAGCTATGCAATAGACAGAACACATTGCACATACATGACCTAATGCAGGGGTTGTCAAAGTAGAAATGTAACGAACAGAGAACATTGTACATACATGACCTAATGCAAGAGGTGTCAAAGTTTGTTACACGGGGACAGTTAATTAAAATAACACTGTACAAAAGCAAAAAAAGTGGATTGTTCCTCAGAAAGCAAAATACTGAGGTGCCTGGTGTGTGAAGTAATCAAATGAATCATGAAAAGCTGATACCAGTTTTGAGTATGAATTGCTTTACTGTGAAAAACTAGAAACCACTGTTTTCTGTGATTGCCCTGTGCCCTTTCAGCTTGGTTTCAGATGTAGTGTAAAAGCTGCAAAGAAATATGAAATATTCTTCTTGAAAGAATAAAGTATCCATGCAAAAACAGTTCTAGTATAAGGAAGCGTGGGTTACATATCAGCTACTGTTATGAACAATCTAACTCACTCTGGTAAAACCCCACAAAAGGTGAGATGAAGATTGCTTCCCACATTGATGTGGATGCTTGGTGAAACTTAAGACACTTCAGTTCAGTTTTTCCTGTTATAAACATAAATCTCAGCTCTTGAACAGATTGCAGCACTTGTCCCCCATGCACACAATTGTGGTTCAAGAAAATAGGATTTAGTAAATCTTTCAGTTGTTGGAGGTGTGGTTCATACACAAAATACTCAAATATGCAATGTAGAACTACTAACATCCTCACCAAGTACCAGAAAATATTCAGCAAAATAAACCAAAGTATTTTAAAATTCTGTGTTGCTTGGCAGCCTAAAATACTTTCTGGATTAGTATAATATGCACAAAGTAAATACTGCCACTACAAACCTGTGCATGGATGTAACCACATATGTACTTTACTCACATCACAAGGCAAGCATCGTTAATAAAAGCATATGACCAATTCATTGAAATGCATTCATTAAAGACTAACCAAATCTGTCAGAACATTTTTCTGTGAGAGTCCTTGCTTCACATCCCCTGATTCACACCCTCTATATAATTAACTCAAAGATGAGCAAATCTTGTGCCAAGTTATATGTTCTGTATTAACAAAGCTTCATTAATATGGTCAGTCATAGTTGTGTGGGCATATATTAAATGATTATTAATCAAGCATTTAGATAACATACTAAGCTACCTCTCTACAGTATTATAGATAAGGCAACCAGATTCTTCATGTGTGGAATATTGCCCCTGAAATGTCAATTCCAGCATTACATTTTCCTGACTACTATCTATTCCCTTCAGTCCCACTGTACCCATGTTGTTTTCAACTATCAATTATACCCAAAGCACACCGCTATTCAACAAAAACAAATTGCTACTAAGTCAACAATTATCTCACTCCTACCATATCATGGCAGCCATATTCAGACTTTTAAATTCACACGAGACACATACAAAATGTAATCTCTATTCTGAAAGTCTAGTTCATGTAGTTGCTGCAGGCTTCCATCCTGTGCAAAAGACTTTTTTTGTTTATCTAAGAATAGTAAAAGGAAAAACACCACACAAAAAGTTATGCCTACCTCAAAGGCAAAATGAAACTGGCATTCTTCTGCTCAGTCTTACTAACTCACTTCAAAAAGTTTATTAATGTTCTGGGGTTAAAATACACTTTCCCAAAGGTTTCGCAAACTCATAGAGGCTTCACATACCTCTGATGTAAAGGGAGATAAAACTATGAATGTGACCCAGATAACCTGCATTTAACTACTGGTACAGGCACTGGAAGAACAATGAGGAGGGGGATGAAACATGAATGTGACCCTGATAACCTGCGTTTAACTATTGGCACAGGCACTGGAAGAACAATGAGGAGGAGGATGAAACCATGAATGTGACCCTGATAACCTGTGTTTAACTATTGGTACAGGCACTGGAAGAACAATGAGGAGGAGGATGAAACCATGAATGTGACCCTGATAACCTGTGTTTAACTATTGGTACAGGCACTGGAAGAACAATGAGGAGGGGGATAAAACATGAATGTGACCCTGATAACCTGTGTTTAACTATTGGTACAGGCAGTAGAAGAACAATGAGGAGGGGGATGAAACCATGAATGTGACCCAGATAACCTGTGTTTAACTATTGGTATAGGCAGTGGAAGAACAATGAGGAGGGGGATGAAACATGAATGTGACCCAGATAACCTGCGTTTAACTATTGGTACAGGCACTGGAAGAACAATGAGGAGGGGGATGAAACCATGAATGTGACCCAGATAACCTGCGTTTAACTATTGGTACAGGCACTGCAAGAACAATGAGGAGGGGGATGAAACCATGAATGTGACCCAGATAACCTGAGTTTAACTATTGGTACAGGCACTGGAAGAACAATGAGGAGGGGGATGAAACATGAATGTGACCCTGATAACCTGAGTTTCTAACTATTGGTACAGGCACTGGAAGAACAATGCAGAGGAGGGTGACAATATGGAACCCGTGGTGACTCTCTCATCCTAGGGTAGGAAATAGGATACTATTCAAACAAATTTCTCCTATACAAGTGAGGGCTTACATGACACTCAGTGCAGAGGACTATGGCTTTAAGCCCTTAATGAGCTGTTTACTATAGTCAAGGGTGCAGGATCTGATTCTTTCTGTCACTCGTCTTGTGTATTCAAATAAGATGATAAGACTTGGGTGCTCATTTATGTAGTTTATTACACACAAACACAACAGGATAGATGACTGGAACATTAAACTTAAAAAGATAACTGACTGACTGCTAAACACATATATGTTTTCACTCTGGCTGCTCACTCAGAAAGGCACTCTTGCTTGCACATGGTCAGTACTTACATGCACTTTCCCACTCACTGAAATGCTTCTTAAAGATACATCACACACTCTGATCTACATCCTCCCTCTTTGACTATATGCCTTGCATTCACAATGACAATTAAGTAGGCATGCAAATTGTACAGACAATAACAAACAATACAAGCATCTCCAGGTTGCCGTGTACCTAGGAATAGGTCTTGAGATATGACTTGACATTGTAATGTAATAGAACTGGGTTTAGCAACAGAGACAGTCACTGGGGGATGTTCTACTTCTGCATTTACAGGGATACTTTCAGGAACAGCTGATGAAATGTTCTCTGGAACAGGAACACTGGACAAATCATTCTGAGAACGAGAGTCTCCATTACAGGCAAGATGCTGTCACACTGGCTCGGGCACTGGTAATAAATGTTTCCGATTCTGCCTAAATTCCATCCCTTGTGATTCAATGATGTACAATCACGGTTCTTCACACATGTTTCACAAGTCCAGTTTGATCAAATCCTTTTACTGTCTGCATCCTCACTATCTCTCCTTTTAACAAATTCAGAAGATGTTCTTCATGTTTCACTGTTGCAGTCATTACATTTGGGTTATCTGCTTGCAGTTAGCCCTCAGTCGACCTGATTAACAAAGTCTTGGGTCCTGCATTAGTTGTTGTCCCTTCTTCCATGATGTTAGGCCATCACAGGAGCAGTGAGCATTGGCTTTCTCAAAATAGTAACCAAAGGTTGGTGGTCAATTTCGATTTGAATAGTTTGGCCATAAATATAATCATGGAACCTCGAACATGCAAACACAATTGCCAAAAGCTCTTTCTCTATTTCAGCATACTGCATCTTGGTTTAGTTTAGAGTCCTCGATGAATAGGCTACTGGTCTACTCTCTTGAAGAATGACTGCACCAAGACCAAACTTAGAAGCATCACAGGAAAGAGTTACTGGTTTGTGAACATCATAGTATCTTTAAGTAGGTGGACTGGCAATTTTCTGTTTTAGGGCATCAAATGCTCTTTGGTGTTGTTTTGACCAGGACCAGGATAAGTCTCTGCATGTCAGCTCTCTTAGCAGTGCTGAAAGTTGACTCAAATCTGGAATCAACTTGCCTAAATAGCTGACAATGCCAAAAAAGTTGTAGGGCTTGGACATTGTCTGGAGCTGAAATCTCAAGAATTGTAGTTTTCTTGGAAGGATCTGGTCATAAGCCTGAACTGGTAAAGAAATGACCCACATAAGTTACTTCTTGTAGCCTGAATTTAAATTGCTGAGGATTCAGTTTAAGACTGACTTCACAAGCTCATTCCAAATCTTTCCTGAGGTTCTATCATGTTCAACTTCACCACTGCTTCCTGCAAGAATATCATCTACTATATTAGCACATGGATAGCCAGAAAAAAATTGCTCCATCACATGTTGAAAGACTTCACTGGCAGAATTTATTCCACATGGCATTCTTAAAAATCTGTTCCTTCCAAATGGTGTACCAAATGTGGTTAGCAATGAAGATTTTTGGTCAAGCAAAATTTGCCAAAATGAACTTTTTGCATCTAAGACAGAATAAACAGTGGCATTCGGCATGAGGGCAGCAACTTCTTCGACTGTGCACATTGGATGATGAGGTTTAGTGCTTTGTTCAAATCTCTTGGATCAATACATATTCTAATATCATCTGAACTTTTCTTATAAGCCACTACCAAGGAGGATACCCATTCAGTAGGTTCTTCAGCTGGACAAATTACTCCTTGCTGCATCATTCTGCATTCTGTGTAGCTCAGCTTTGACTCTGTTCTGCATATATACTGGACATTTCTATGCTGGTCTGATGACTGGGCTTACCTCTTGTTCTAACTTCATGGAGTACACAACTGGGACTTTGCCTAGTTTGTCTTCAAAAAGATTAGCATAGTCAGAAAAAATTGTCTGTGCAAAATTTGAGCTATTATCATTCAAGTGTACATGGTGGACTTCCTTATTAAATGAAAGAAGTCCCATTTTCAAACTGTCTCTGAGGCCTAATAATGACTGCACGTGTCTCTTGACTACATAAAATTGCAAGTCATAAATGTTCCCAACAAAGTAACATGAAAGCACTATTGAGCCTTCGGTTTGAATTTCTTCACCACCATATAAACAAGCTTCACACATTTTGACAGATAATGTTGTTCTCCAGCTTTTACTCCAGCAAACATTTCTGCTGACATAACATTGTACTTTGAACCAGTATCTACTTTGAGCTCTATGGGTCTCCCATTAATCCAAACAGTATGAAATACTTTGTTCTTTGCCCACAAATCTATTGCATTGGCTGTTTCACCAAGCACAGACACACCATCAACATAAAAAGTAGGGTTGCAGCTTTCTAATTGATCAACTTGTCTCTTTGGATGATCTCTTTTAATAAAAGAATGTGCCCCTATAGATTTACAAAGCCTTTTGAAATGATTCTACTTTTTACATGTGTGGGCACTGCTGAACAAAATCTAAGCACTTTTCTTTTTTGGGTTCATGATTTCCTCCACAATTATGACAGTTTGACTATGAGGCTTGCCACATATTTTGCTGATTCTCCGCACAGCTTTACTAAGCATGCGCCTTGGGTTTTACTGAAGCTGCTCTGGGTTTTGCTGAAGTGGCCCAAACCTTAGGCCTATATCTTTTAACCTCGTGCTGCATACTATCTACAGTAGCACTAGAAGAAGCTGCTTGCATACTTTTCTCATTTGTAAGCATATTCTTGTGCTTTTCTGTAAGCTAATATAGCTGACAAATCTCAATGGCCTTATTCAAACTTAAATCACTGTCTCAAAGCAAAATCATTCTCACTGCATCATTATTAATACCACCCACAAGCCTGTCTTTTATCAACTCATCTCTTAAATCACCAAATCTGCATGTTTTAGCCTTGTTTCCCAAGTCAGTTATATATGCTGCAAAAGTTTCACCAGGCTTTGGATCTATTGTATAAAATAAGTGCTTTTTCATTGTAATATTTGGGGTTACACATTTCTCTAAATTTATGTTTTAAGCACACAGGGCTTCCCACGTTTCAGCTGGCACCGCAATATGGTTGCCTTTCCCTACTCTGCATACACAGCAGATGCATACACAAATGAACAGTCTCTTTCAATGGCTTCTGACCCAGCTAAATTAAGCAGAATGCCTTTATACTGTATGTGTGTCTTTGTTAGAAAAAGCAGCGTGTATGAAAATATTGTACTCTTGCTCAAACATGCTCCAATTTTCTGCAATATTGTTATCAAACACAAGTGGACTGGGTCTGCGAAATCCTCCTGCCATGCCAACAAATTACTTTGAAACACAGTGCAAATATGGCCCTTGTAATTATGTACAAACATGCACACACACCAGGTACTTATAATAATAATAATCAAATGCACAAAATTACTGTACTTTGCGAAACAACTGTACTTTAATACTGCACACACTTCCAACACTTTTCACACTCTGGATAGTTTAAATAGCTTTAGTTATTGTGAAAAAGTAGTATAGAGAGAAAAATATGGTCATTTTCCCTTTCTTATACATTGTATGTGATTCTGATACTGTTTCAAACATTTCACAATTATTTCAAATATTTTATCAATATGTCACAGTTAAACATTTTGTTTAATTAGAAAATTGTTTTGAGCATTTTGAATGCTTCATTTTATATTCATTGAGTAAAAAATCATTTAAGCGAGTTTTAGTACCTGGAATTCATTCCTGACCTGTTTGCAAGTCGTTTGAGCTTTGGATTATCCACTTCTATATATTCCTCCAATTGTTACTATGCACCTCATTGTTTTGAAGAAGTTTTACTTTGGGTCCCATTCTGACACCATGTCACTTGTCTTGTGCATTCAAATAAGACAAAGAGGCTTGGGTGTTCATTTAAGTAGTTTATTACATACATCAGGGTGGATGACTGGAACATTAAACTTAAATGAGCTAACTAACTGACTGACTGTTACACACATACATGCTTTCACTCTGGCTGCTAACTCAAAATGGCACTCTTGCTTGCACATGCTCAGTAATTATATGCCCGTGCCCACTGACTGAAATGTTTCTTAATGGTACATCATGAACTCTGATCTATACTTTCTACCTCCATTTGCCTACAGTGTGACACTGAGCAAATCACTTAACCTGCCTGTGCTCCTTGGCAACCATAAAGTGGATTTACTACATTTATGGCATCCAGGACCAGGAAAGGTTATCATTCTGCGTATTCTGCATTTATTAGGTCAATTATTAAGAATGATTCCCCCTTTGGTACATACCTGTCCAAACACCAGACAATAAGCAATGTATTCTCACTAAGAAAATCAAGGACCTAAATCACAAAAGCTACACTGATCTTCTCAAATCCCTGTCCCTCATTTTGGTATGTTATGGGCTACTGAGAGGCAATCTCTGCCTTGTTTACAGAGCCTCTGCCAACCCCATCCTTTCAGATCTACCACATATTGGCAATTGTAATAGTGACAGAAATATCCACACAAGAAATCTTGATCTCTTCTGCAACTTAAATAAAACATGCTGGAGGTATAGCTACATCTCACAGGGAATACCGCTTCTCTGGAAATCTCTTCCACTCCATTTAAAGCAAAGTACATTGCTTGCTTTTTTTAAGCTTACTCTGGATGAGTGGCTTGGAAAATACAAATTCATTCCTGCATTGGCACTCTTTTCCCTTACGGACAGGGGTAATATGTAAATGCCTTCCTATCCCTGAATTACTCGCATTGAAAATAAAAGGGTCTCTGGGTTAATTGTAACAAAAAAAAATACAGTTAGACACTTATTAGGAATGCATGGCTAGGCTTCTGAACAGTCTCATGGATCACTACCTTAGTAAGTACCTATGAACCTATGACAACAGTAATCACAAGACCAGGAAGACATGAGTTTGTCCTTCCAAGCTTGTGATGGGAGACCTGGAAGGTGTGTGTGAGGGAGCAGACATAAATCGGGAGAGAAACTGAACTCCCTTGCAAAAATGTGGTGCTTACATCAGCCACTATGGGGTCAGTTAGGAAATTAAAATCCCCTGGTGGCTGCCTGGATGATGTCTTCTGAGGAAGGGAGGCCTCAGTTAGCTAGCAACAGGACAGAAAAAGCAGTATAAACTGAGTATTTTGACTGTCAGAGTGGAATATCACTGCTGGTACCCTTGTTCAAGCAATATTGTAGGTTCATAGGTAAGTACTAGTGTATTTGCCTTTGTAGTCCACTTTCAGCATAGCCAGTGTACCTTTTGATGTTTGCATTAACTAGCCCATTTGATGTTAGATTTGCCTCACCATCACATGATCGATAATTATATATTACCCCTAGTGAGAATAATCCGGATCATCACTTAGATAATTTGAGGGGACCAATGCGATAAAGCTTTTAGGAGTTGCCTCTGTCCATTAGTAGTACGGGGGAGGGGGGGCAGGCCTTTATATTGCCCCTCCACAGTTCTAAGGTGCACCTGAACATGGACAGGGGCGTGCTTTATTTTACATGGATGGGAAGTCTGCTCCAAAGTAGCATTATTCTCTGCAAGAAACACTTGACCTGTGCCCTCCAAACCATTATGTTGATTTTGCAGAAGGGGTTTATATATCTCTAGACCAAGTATTTCTGATGCCATTTAACTAATTTATTTGCCGTAGATCCATCAGTATTGGGTTGGAGGATGCTCTGTATGCCAGACACAGGTCACCTCTTAGCAGTCTGCAGGATACTGAGTATAGTGACAGGGTTTTGAGTCAGTCCATGTAGGACATACTGTTTTGGCCTTGTATCCTTTTTTGTAAGGTATTTCTGTGGGCTTTCCAGTTGTTGCATGTGTCTGGACAGATACATGTCAAAGGGAACATTATACTCAATAAATGACCTAATGAGGGCTAAGTAAAGGTGGACAATGGCATCCTACAATTAGACACAATCCTTTTGTTTATAAGCTGCTCAATGTATAAGGATGTTATTACGGCAATAACCTTGAATTATCTTCTGCTCCTTCTTTCTCCCCTTGCACTTTACTACCAAAAAAAAAATCTCCTTGTGTTCTGACTGAGTGTGCTTCTCAACTGATAAGCATATTTTTTGGCACTTTTTAACAGACTTGAAAAAAACAACAATTGAATTTAGTTCAGAATACATTTCAAATAAATTGCATTTATTTAAACTGTATTTGCTTTAATGCTGGTACACTCTCAAGTGTGCTACCTTGCACTGCACTTGAATTGTTTTTAGTGCTGTTTTAGCTGCTTTCTGAAAAACATTCTAAGCTTGTTTCCTGCCTTTCATGTAATTAGTCGAGTCCAGATACAGATTTGCTGTATCCAGGACTGTTGGTAAGCTTCTGAACCCCCCAAGCCTTTCTGTTTTGAAGGGGAGCCTTCTAGCTTATCAGTGGGAGTGGTAAGCACTAGGTAGCCTATCTACCACAAGAGGAGTGGTTTCTGGCCCAGAAATTGTAGCTTATTGGTCGTTTGGGCAGTTTTTTCCATTTCTTTCAACTTTCTGGTTTAAAAGCCCACATCGGCACTTGTTTCCCACCTTTCCTGTAACTAGTCTAGTCCAGATACAGATTTCTTGTATCCATGACTGTTTGTAAGCTTCTGAGTGGTGCAAAAGACTGCTCTTCAATTTTTCCCTAAGAGCTGCTAGTTCTCTCCTATCCTGCAATTTTACTAGCTTATTAGTTTAGCACTTTACCAGACTTCTTGTAGCAATTATTGTAGCACATAAAAGGGCTACCAGCACTAAACTTTCTACAAGGAAACGGCTCCAGGCATGTCTAAAGGTCAGTTCCCCATGCTTTCTCCTATTAACCTGGTGAACCTGGGCATCCTGAGGCAACGTAGCAACTGCCTCATGTACACTGACAACCCTCTCCTCCTACCTCCTAACACTCAGACTTGTGAGAGATGCACTTATATAGCCAAATTAGAAGCCGCATATTCTCCAGCCAAGACTGGAATAGCTGGTCAAGAGGAGAAGGTCAACACTTGCACCACACCACATGGAACACATATCCCTCCAGAATACCCGCCAGCACTGCCTTCACATAAAAACACAAACCACACACCCACCTTTGCAGAGGCTCTCAATAAAAATCTTCCCAAACAGCAGAGACCTCCAAGGCAGAAACACACTCAACCACCACAACACAACACTAATCATGAGACACATAACTCTCCTAAACAGTGTGCCACTTAACCAAAGCCCCTAAGACAAAACAGCATGCCCAACACACTAGTCATAAGTGACTCAACAGTGAGGCACACTGATGTCCCACTCACTAGGTTGAATAAGGAGAAAGTAACAGTCAGCTGCCTGTCAGGCACCACAATCTGCCACTTAACACACACACTCAGGTCTCTCAACAATGGGTACAAATATGACTCTGTCATTGTACATGTGGGTGTGAATGACCTGAGACATACCTCCCTGGACTACATGAAAAGAGATATGGAGGAGCTCTTGGATTATGTAGCCCAGGCTGGTATGATCCTAGCCCTGAGGAGCATCCTACCATCACCCAGAATGATACCACAGTACAAGCAGAAATGATTGATTTCAACAATTGGCTAAGTTTCTGGTGTCATTCTAAAGGGATCCAGTGTCTGTCTACCTGGGATGACATGACTGACAGACCTTGATGCTTTTCCAGAGATGGCCTGCATCTGTCACCCCTGGTCTTCTGGATACTGGCCAAGGCTCTTGCCACCCCTATAGTGCTTTTTTTAGGCGGTGTTCCAAAGATTAAATTAAAACTGTGACAGCTACAGACAAATGCAATCTGAGAGCCATGCTGCTCAACACTAGAAGTCAAAATCTCAAAATGCACTCGCTCGAAGCACTCCATAAAATGGAGAACATCAACATTTGTGCTGCAACACAGACCTGGTTCAAGGCAGCAGAAAGCATCCCTGCACCACCAGGCTATAACGCATTCCACACCTTTCGGTCCCAGAACTTGGACCGAAGCTCCAAAGGTGGTGGTGTTTCCATATTCATAAAGGATGCGCACACCTCCAGACTGGTAGCCCAACATAACACATCTGAGATACTTCAGGTGCAGCTCAAACTGGGTACGACAGCAATTCAGGTCTTAGCCTGCTATAGGTCCCCAACCATGTCCCAAGACTCACACTCCACATTCTTAAGCACCCTGGAGAAAGTACAGTTGCTTACACTTAACATAAATGTAGATGTTCGAGTGTATTCACTGTTGCAGTCATCAGCTGTGGGTTATCCTGGCTGTGGTAGCCCTCGGTCGGCCCGAATACCAGAGTCAATGTTTTTGTGTGCCGACTGCCGTCGCCTGTAGTCTGATGTTAGTTCGTCAGTGCTATAAAGCAAGGGAGCCGACATCATTACATCAGTTTTTCTTGCTCTAACCCATCAGAAGCACAAGGGGAAAAAAGAGAAGTGGTCCTGGTGGCTAAAAGCCATCTTGGGAAGCTTGTGTCCCCTAGGGGAAAATGGTAAATGGGGAATGGACGGATAGAAACCAAGACTGCAACAGTGAATACACTCGATCATTTACATTTATGGCAAGTGCACACAACTGTACTATGTTCTTCATGTTTCACTGTTGCAGTCATCACCTGTGGGAGGATTCCCAAAGCTGAGGAAAAGGGTGGAAGGATAGGTTGAGTCCTAGGTACGGATCAGGAGGCCCTGCAGAATTGCAGAGGCAAACCCTGCCCTAGACTTAGGTTCATAGGTTCATAGGTTCATACTAGGCTATCTGCCCAAGGGCATTTATAAGCCTAGCCCATAGTTATGTGGCTTTCGCCACCCCTTTAGTTTGAATAAAAACTATGCCTATCATTTTGCTGTGCCTCTGTCAAGCAGTGACACTGAAGTAATCCCTGGGGTATATCTGCGATCTCCCATCCATTGGTCAAGATTCCTCTTGAACAAGGCCAGCGAGGTGCTCTGCCTCACATGTACCGGGATTTTGTTCCACAGCATAGGGAGTCTCTGGGTGATGAATCTGTCCCTCCAGCACATTCTATTTATAACCGTGTCAAGGTTTAAGTCTCCCGCCCTTGTGGTTCTGAGGGATCTAGATTTTTTGAGGTGAAGCATATTCATCAAATCTGGGTTTGACATGGCCTTATATGTCAGGCACAGGTCACCTCTGAGCAAGGGGTATGAGACTGAATAGAGTTGGAGTTCTTTCAGTCGTGCAGCATAAGACATATTTTTGAGACCCTTTATCCTTTTGGTGAGGAACTTTTGGGGCCTTTCAAGCTGCAGCAGGTGTCTGGTCAGATACATTCCGAACGGGGCATTGTACTCAATCATAGGTCTAATGAGTGATGAGTACAGGGGGACGATGACCTCCCTTGATCTAGATGTGAATCCCTTCATGATCAGGTGGGCGATATAGAAGGTTTTCCTAACTACTTTAGCAACATGAGTGTCAAACGAAAGGCTACTGTCAACCTGGGTCCCCAGATCCCTGATGACTTTTTCTGTGCTCAGTGGATTGCCACCTATATGGTAGCTAGGGGTAACCTTGTTTTTCCCGAAGGGTATGACTATGCATTTTTGGCGTTTAACTTCAGGCCATGGCTCTGGCACCAGTTATCCGTTTCTGTGAGGCCCTTCTGGAGGATATCTGTGTCAGATGTGTTTTCGACTATGGCCCAGTTTGCAGTCATCTGCAAACTTTGTCAGCCATAACCCTCCTGTGTTTGCTTGTACTTCAGAAAAGTAGATGCCGAACAAGAGTGGACCCAGGACTGAGCCCTGTGGGACACCACTTGTGACAGGCTTTGAGTCTGACATGGCTCCAGCAACTCTGACCCTGTGGGTTCTGTCACTTAGCCAGTTTGCAACCCATCTTGTGATGTATGGGTTTACATTCAAGCTGATGAGTTTTTCGATGATACCTGAGTGGGGTATTGTGTCGAAGGCCTTTGCCAGGTCGAGGTAGGCTGTATGGACTGCCTTTCTCTCATCAATGGCCTTGGTGACTGTCTCGAAAAAGTCAACCAAGTTTAAGAGGCAGGATCTGCATTTGACAAAGCCAAACTGGGTTGGATCCAAAGTCTGCAAGTTCCCTATGTCTTTATTTATGAGTTCCATTATGATCCTCTCCATGGCTTTGCAGATAAGGCTTGTCAAGCTAATGGGGCGGTAATTTCCAGGGTCAGTGGGGGCACCGCACTTATGAAGTGGGACCACAGTCGCCGTGCGCCACTCCTTGGGTACATATCCTGAGGTGAGGCTAAGATTAAACAGCTGTCCTAACTGTGAGTTTAATTCCTCGTTGAGTTCGTGAAGCACACAGCCGGGGACACCATCCGGTCCCATGGATGCTGTGTTTTTTGCCTTAGTGAGGGCAGTTCTCACCTGGGCGTTGGAGATGTTTGGGGGGCTACAATCCTCTGGAATAGATATCTCTCCTTTTGGGGGGGAGAAGTTTGCACTGAACCTGTCAGCCAGTATGTTGGCAATGTGTGTAGGTTCAGTAATTTTCACATCATTTTGAACTAATTCTGAGCATATCTGGGAGTTTCCTCCTAGGTTTCTAACATAGCTAAAGAAGGCCTTATGATTGTCTTTAGAGTCCTTGGCGATTTTTCTCTCAAAATTTGCCTTGGATGATTTTATGAGAGCTCTTAGTTTTTTACTTATAATGATCAAAGGTGTCTTACCTTTCAAGGATTTTGCTCTACCTTGTAGTAGCTTCCTCCTTTTGTTGTAGAGCTTGTTTATGGCTGGGGTCCACCAGACTGGACGCTTGCCTTTGGTACAGAGAGTCTTAGTTTTGTTTGGGATTGCCTGATCCATGCAGTCCTGTAGGTGCTGGTAGAAGGCATTTGTAAGTGATTCAGCGGTTTGAGTAATGTTTACCACTGGCTCAGGGGCCTTAAAGGAGACCACACTAGTTTTTAGAAGTGTGAAATCGGCTTTGAGAAGTTTTTCACTGTGATCTTTTTGTTTCAGGTGGGGCCGGATTGAGGACCTTCAGCGAGATTAGTTTATGATCTGATCTCACCAGTGAGGGGTATACTTCGGTGTTGAACATTTTGATCCCATGTTCGTGATGATGAGATCAAGTATGTTTTCTCCTCTTGTGGGGATGGTGACTAGTTGTTCCATGGCATTTGAGTTTATGAACTCCAGGAATCTTTGGGTTAGAGTGTTCGGGCTTGAGTAGTGTTCCCAGTCTATATTAGGGTAGTTGAAGTCACCTAGTATGATGGTGTTTGGAGATACATTTATCCCCTCCAATGTTTTCAGGAAGGCCATGTGAGGTTCCTGAGTTTGAGAGGGTGGCCTGTAACATGCTACAAATTGCAGAGCAGTCTTGCCTATGGTTAATTGCACCTGGATGGTCTCCAATACATCGTGCGCTGCCACCAACCTTGAGGTGTGGGTGTCCTTTATGAATATGGACACCCCCCCTCCTTTCTTGGTGTTGTCCAGATTTTGGGGCCGGAACGCATGATATGAGGTGAAACCTGTTAGTGCTGGGGTGCTCTCAGGAGCCTTGAACCAGGTTTCTGTCACAGCACAGACATCGATGTTCTCCATATTGAGAAGGGCCTCAAGTGCATGCATCTTGAGATTGAGACTTCTGGCATTGAGCAGCATTACCCTTAGTTTTTTCCTTTTTGAAAAGTGACATAGGTGGTAATCCTTTGTAAATCTATGGAAAGAGGTCCAGGTGGCTGCTTCCAAGATGTCCCTGGTAGGTACTCCTCTGAGGAAGGCAGTGGAAGTGCAGGTTGCCCTAGTGGAGTGGTACAGATAGACTTAAGGATGGGTTTCCCATACAGTCTGTAGTAAAAATGGATACAGTGTGAAATCCATTTGGAAATGGTTTGTTTGGAGATGGGTTTCCCCTCTGCCCCCGGGGCAAAGCTTACAAGAAGCTGGTCTGTTCTTCTGAATGGCTTAGTATGGTCCAGATAGTATCTGAGTTGTCTGTGCATGTCTAATGAGTGTAGAATTCTTTCCCCCTTGTTTTGAGGGTTGGGAAAGAAGGTGAACGTGTATGGCCTGGTTAAGGGTTACATCAGATACCACCTTGGGCATAAAGGAGGTGTTAGTCCTCAGGGAGACTCTGTCCACATGGAAAATTATGAAGGGCTCTACAGCCATGAGAGCTTGAAGTTCTGAGACCCTTCTGGCTGAGGTGATAGCTAGTAGGAAGGCAGTCTTCCAAGACAGGTATTTTAATTCTGTTGAAGCTGCAGGTTCAAAAGGAGGTAAAGTTAGTTTCTCTAACACATAATTCAGGGCTCAGGGTGGCATTGCAGGTCTTCCAGGAGGCTGATATTAGAACTGAGGAATTGCTTAATCAAAGGATGAGAGAAGACAGGTCTGTCTGAATCATAACGGGCAGAGATGGCTGAGGCATGGATTTTAATAGAGGAGAAAGAGAGGCCACTATTGAGCAACTCTGCTAGGTAATCCAGGATGACAGGGATGGAAAGTTGGGAAGTACTGCCCCCTTTTGACTGTTTCCAGGAGCAGAATCTTTTCCATTTTCCTGCATATGATTTTCTTGTGCTGGGCCTTCTGGCCTCTGTGATGATGTCCAGGACCTGTTTGCTTAACAGGAGCACCTTGTTAGTTTTTAGTGAATAAGCCATGCTGAATGTTTGAGAGTCTGTAGGTCTGGGTGCAGTACCTTCCCCCTCTCCTGGGTCAAGAGGTCTGACATCAGGGAAGCAGCTTTAGGGGCTGTACGGTCAGACTGCATAATAAGGGGTACCAATGCTGTCTGAGCCAATCTGGAGTAATGAGGATGGCCTTTGGGCTCTCTTCTCTTATTTTTATCAGAACCTTGGGAATAAGGAGCAGAGGAGGGTATGTATACACAAAGAGGGAGCTCCAGGGGAAGGTCAAGGCATCCACATTCCATGCTAAGAGGTGATGCTCCCTGGTACAGAACTTGTGCAGCTGGTGGTTGAGGTGTGAGGTAAAGAGGTCCACTTCTGGGGTACCCCACTCCTGGGTGGAGCAGATTTCCTAGGAGTGGCCTGGCTTCTTTTCCTGAGAGAATCTGTTGGTCTCTGAGAAGTGGTAGTCAGATGCAAAGATGTTTTTTTGCCTGGAATCAGTAGTGCAAAAGGCCTTCCCGGAAGCCGGTGCCTGCATCGCAGTTCCAGACCCAACCGAGGCAGAGGCAGCCAAAGGCTCGGAAGACGAAGTTGACTTCTGTGGCATACCGGACTCCGAAAGGGTCTCAGCAGAGGCCTGCACAGAAAGTGAGTCCGGCATCAGGGGCTGTGAAAGTGCCTCACTAAATTCTGGAGAACTGACAACATGCTTAATGGTAGCACCATTAGAAGGCTTAGCCTTGTGTGGCCTGTCTGTCTTTATCTCTATGTTGTTTCAGAATGTCAACAGATTGTTGGCTGATGGATGCCATATCGGAATTTGAAGACGGAACATGAAAGTAAATGTCTACAAAAAGAGCTCTATGGTGAATGGTTCTCTCATTAAAATGGGCACAGAACTGGCAACGAGGGACATGGTGGGCCAAGCTTAAATAAGTGATGCAGTAAAAATGAAAGTCTCAGTGTGGGATCTGCTTTCCACAGGCGAGACAATTGTTAACTTTTTCAGACATCGGTTAGAGCAAGAAAAAGGGGTCCCCAACAGGGTACTTAGCTTTAGACATTTTCTGCTGAAATTCAACTTCTGGTAGTGACCGACTGGCACTTATGTGAACTGCTTCTGCTATGGGTTCCACGGCAAGAAAGACTGACATAATGACGTGGGCTGCCTTGCTTTATAGCACTGACAACCTGATGTCAAACTACAGGTGAAGGCAGCCGGCACACAAAAACATTGACTCTGGTATTCAGGCCAATTGAGGGCTACCACAGCAGGGATAACCCACAGGTGATGACTGTAACAGTGAAACATGAAGAACATTATTAGGGTCCAACCTAACACTCTCATACTAGGCAACTTCACCTACCCCTTCATTAACTGGGAAAACTACACATGTACCGATACACTTGCCCAATGCTTTCTGGAATTCATTAATTCCAATGCCCTGAACCAGCTCATTCTTACCTCCACTAGAGGTAGCAACATCCTTGACCTGGTCATTACTAACATGGGTGACTGCTTCTCTACACCAGTTATCACCTCCTCCCTGGTTAGATCCAACCGCAAACTAATCACCTTGGAAATCCACATCCCCCCCCCCCCCCACAAAGGTAACCACCATGAAAAGCTTCTCCAAATCTAACTTTGGGCTCCTAAAAACATAGGTGGCTAACGTCACGGCACCCATGCAAATGGAGAATAGTTGCATGACTGCCGAATCATACACCAATGCACTGTACGAACACGTACACAAATGCATGGATCTCGCCATACCCAATAGAACCAAGACACTCTCCTCAAAAAAAGGAAGCCATTCTGGTGGTCCCCTGCCATAAACAAACTCTACAACAGAAGGAGGAAACTGATGTGGAGTAAGGTGAAGTCCCAATACTTTAAAAACACCCTTATCAGTCTCAACAAAAGGGTGAAGTCCCTCATCAAATACTCTAAAGCTAGCTATGAAAACAGAATTGCAGCAGATAGTAAAGGCAACCACAAGGCCTTCTATAATTATGTAAAGAATCACTTCGACAATACCCAGATTTGGTCTGAGCTACTGGCAATGGTACCTACTACACTGAGCCAACAGATATTGCCAATATACTGGCCGACAGATTCAGTGCTAACTTTATCCCCCCCCCCCCCCAAAGGACTAATCACAATACCAGTAGAGTGCCAGGCACCCAGTATTTCTGCTGCACAGGTTAAAACAACACAGTCCAAGGCCAAAAATACAGCTTCTATGAGACCGGACAATATCCCTGGCTGCGTTCTACATGAACTACAGCGTGAACTGGCACCGTACCTGTGTGCCCTATTCAATCACAGTCTTACCTCATGCTTTGTCCCTACCGAATGGCACACTGCTACAGTCATCCCTCTCCACAAAGGAGGAGTGACTACAGACCCTGGGAACTATCACCCCATTAGCCTGATGAGTCTAATATGCAAAGCTATGGAACACATCATCATGGACCTAATATACAAGGATATAGGGAATCTCCAAACTCTGGATCTTACACAGTTTGGTTTTGTGAAGGGTAGATCATGCCTGCTCAACTTGGTCAACTTCTTTAAGTCAGTCACCAGAACTGTGGATGAAGGCAAGATGGTTCATACAGCCTACCTTGATCTGGCCAAGGCCTTTGATACCATTGCCCACTCAGGAATCATAGAAAAACTCACTAAGCTAGGCATCAACCCCTATATCACTAGGTGGGTTGCAAGCTGGCTCACAGAACCCACAGTGTGAAGGTAGCTGACTCCAAGTCAGACTGCTGACCAGTCACGAGTGGAGTCCCACAGGGTTTGGTCCTGGGTTTTCTCCTGTTTGGTATCTACTTCTCTGAAGTCCAGGCCAACAGGAAAGGACTCTGGCTGACAAAGGTTGCAGATGATTGCAAGTTGGGAGCTATTATTAACTCCCTAATTGATGTTGACATCCTACAGAAAGGCCTCAATGCGACCAACGACTAGTGTCAGAACCATGATCTTAAGCTCAATGCCAAAAAATGTGTCGTCATCCCCTTTGGGAAAAACCCATTTCCCTTGAATTACCACACTGATGGTAGTCCACTGAACACAGAAAGCGTTATAAGAGATCTGAGAACACAGGTTGACAGCAACCCCTCTTTTGACCACCACGTTGCCACTGTGGTCAGAAAGTCCTATGTGGCATCTCATCACTAAGGGTTTTGCATCCAGGAAGAAAGAAGTCATTGTCTTCCTCTACTCTTCCATCATTAGGTCAGTCATCGAGTACAATGCCCCATTTGGCATGTACCTCACTAGACACCTGTAACAACTGGAGAGGCCACAAAAGCACCTCGCAAAGAGGATCCTAGGCCTTAAACACTTGTCCTATATGGACAGACTCAAAAACCTCCAACTATTCTGTCTCATATCGCCTACTTAGAGGCAATCTCTGCTTGACTTACAAAGCCATGTCTGATCCAGCTCTGTTAGAAGTGCTACATCTAATGAAATCCCAATCTCTCCACACCACATGGTCCAAAGACCTCTACCTCATTACCACAATCAACAGAACATGCTGGAGGGACAGCTTCATAACCCTGGGACTGCCCATGCTATGGAATAGACTTCCCATACATGTCAAGGAGAACACCTCACTGGCCCTCTTCAAGAGGAATCTTGATGAGTGGATGGGAAATAGAAAATTCACCCCGGGGATCACTCCAGTGGCCCTGCTTGACAGAGGCACTAGGAAATAAGGTCAGGTGGCACAATGTCATTGTAATCCAATGGGCTAGGCTTGTAAAGGCTCCAGGGACATTAGCCTAGTACACTGCTATGAACCTATGTTGGTCAAAGGTTAAGTGATTATCCATATAACTTTCTAAATCCTGAACAACTGGGTCAACTCTTAGAGATGTATTGTTAATATAGTAGTTCCCAAGAGTACATGACTTCTCAAAGGATGCAATAATGCATTTTTTGGCATTTAGTTTCAGTCTATGATTTTGACACCAGTTATTTATTTGGAGCAAATCTTCTTGAGAATAGCCAAGTCATTTAGGGATTCAATGACAGCTCCTAGCTTGTAGTCATCAAAAATGCAATCATCTAGAGCCCTTTCATAGTGAATTTACTTCAGAGAAGAAGATGCCAGACAGGAGATGTTCCAGCACACAACCATGCAGGACTCCACTGTTGACTTGTCTCTTTACAGATATTCTATGTCCTATCTCTGAGCCAGCTGGCAATTAAGTAGGCAACACAGAGGTTTATTTAGCTTTTCTACTATGCCTAAGTGGGGAATTGTGTCAAAAGCTTTGGTCAGGTTAAGGTATCCGGTGTGTAACATTTTGCCATTATCAATTGCTTTGCTGTCCTTTTCAAAAAAATCCACCAAGTTGTATAAGCATGACTTAACCTTGAAGAATCAAAACTGAGATGGATCCAGTGTTTGGAGGTTCCCTAAGTCCTTGTTAATTAGTTTTGTGATAAATCTTTCCATGGCTTTAAATATGAGGCTAGTCAGACTTATGGGTCTGTAACTGCTAGGGCCCTTGAAAGGACCGGCCTTATGCAGGGAATGACTGTAGCTGTTCTCCATTCTCTTGCATTAGTAATGCATTAATTAAAAATAGGGTCCTGTATATAATATACGAGTCCAACATTTCTTTTGATATTGTTGATCATATTCTTAAAATAAATAAGTTATGATTAAAAACAGTGTATATTATTTAGGTCAAGGTCTGTCCTATTGTTAAAGGATGTCTCAAAACATTATGGTTCGTCAGTCTGCAGTATCATGCTGCTATTAAATTAACTATAGTAGTGGGTCATACAATACACATTATTTGGAATATTATATAAATACAGTAATAGCCATGCACATTATTGTAATTCCCTGCATGTGGATGAATAAAAAGGATTAAAAGCAAAGATATTTTTAGCTGGTTACATATGGAGATTGCAGATGTACAGCAAAGAACTCTTCAAAATTTTGCAGAGCAACCCAACAAACCTGGCGAGTGTAATCCTTTTCCAGGGACTTTGAAAAGATGTCTTGAAGTGGCTCAAGGATTTTTGTTCCACCAAGGTCTGCATTACATTTTTTTATTTTTTTCAAGGCCAAATCCATTGACACCTGATTGTATTCCACACTCGTTCTAAAGGGGAGATAAGAAGGAAGGAAAAAAATGATCAGGAAGATTGAAATCAACAGATTGTTCAGGATGACACAGTTAAGGAGATCAAGATGTTATGCTGCGTACACAGCAGCAGGACTACAACTTGGCAAACATTCAGTTTCTCTGCGCTGTTAAGGGCTAATGAAATGTCATAAAATTAATACAATTCTTTTTTTATACACTGTGCCTTAGTACATGCAACATTAGATTGATACCTTCTGGATTCTACTGTTGTCCATGCCCCGGGAAACCCCCAGTTGCTCCTTCCAAGATCACCTCGACATTGTGGAATAGACCCCTAAATCCTTGGGAAGTGGACTGCAATGGTAACTTTGTACTAGAACCAGAAAGTGAGGGATTCAAGAGGAGCTATGAGCATGAGCACTTTCACTCATGGGATAGCTGATGATGTATCCTAGCTGTGGGAGAAGCCCAAGGAGTGAGGGATCCAATAAGGAATAATGAGCATGAAGGCTGTGAGCTTTCACTCATGTGATGGCTGATGATGTATCCCAGCTGTGGGACTAGTCTAAGAAGTAAGGGATCCAGTAAGGAATGATGAGGATGAAGCCTTCAACTTTCACTCATGTGATGGCAAATGATTTTTCCTAGCTGTGGCAGTAGTCCAAGGAGTGAGGGATCCAGTAACTTATTCAAGCTTATGGTGTCTTATTGTATGCTTCCAGTTAACATCCATAGTGCCTTATGGTGCTATAACATTTTCTGGGTCTGGCTTCTGTAACAAAGTGATTTACCAGCTATCATTTGGCCACATTAGAAAGGGCAAGGAGAAACTAACAAAATTACATG
This sequence comes from Protopterus annectens, assembly GCF_019279795.1. Lineage (NCBI taxonomy): Eukaryota > Metazoa > Chordata > Ceratodontiformes > Protopteridae > Protopterus > Protopterus annectens. The sequence continues at coordinate 1,875,846,313 of NC_056741.1, forward strand.
AGTATTTTTAATCTAGGATGTCCAGCAGTAGAGAAATTAATGTCTGTTTATCACTTGTTGTTCATATTTTCATACTTATGCTTATATTTGAAAGACCTGCATGTAAGGATGGGTATCGTGTGAAATGTCATGGCAGGTGACAGAAAAAATCATTGTCATTGTTTATTTATACCACATTATACTGGAGTTACTGCTAGTTTTTTATTAGCAACTGTGAAAATAAGTAATACTTCCACATGGCATCAAGTGAAATCTTTGATGTTATTGAAGAAAACTGTCATTGATATTCGTACTGTACATTGCACATCTTGAGAGATAATATCTTAAAAGGAATGCACTGGTGGATATGGTATTGCTTGTTGCAGGCAAATTTTGCAGCCTTATTATAGCATGCGTCCAGCTTATTTTTAACTGCATCCTGAAGGCTGGTAAGGATGAGTGCACCACATAAGCTGGGAGTTTCTGGTTAAAGGCTTATTGTTCCTGCGTATTTCAACTGTTTCTTTCTGAAAGTGGTACACCTTGTTTGATGTAGCATAGGCTAAATTCAGACTTACTGAATATAACTTTGTTTGTATAACTTGAGCACTAATCCAGACCATCTTTTTTCGGAGAAGATTCACCTGCACCCTAGTGGCAGGAGTGCGCAGTTAGAACTTGTCTGATCGAAGACTGCGGGAACGGGGCTCAGATTTTAGCTTTTTATTGGTTAATTTGTTTAAATCAGTTTGCTGATTTGCTACTGTTATATGTAAAAAAAAATGCACTTTACACATCGCCGCTTAGCTAGGGTTAAATTATTCCTGGCGCCATAAAGTCTGCTCTTCAAATTTTCCCTTAGAACTAGCCAGTTTTTTAGTTTTAGCACTCAAATCTGTTTCTTTGAGCTCAGCATTTGTTCAGAACTCATTGTAAGCACTAAATAAGCTCTAAATTACTACAGCACTCAACTTTCCTCACTTGTCTAGAGGAAAACAGTTTTTAGAACTTAATAAATAAGCACCTATCCATGCATGTCTAAGGGTCAGCTCCCGGTGTTCTCTCCTGTCTACCTCATGAATCTGGGCATCTTGAGGCAATGCAGCAATTGCCTCATGTACACAGACAACCCTCTCCTCCTACCACTTAACACTACAACCTGTGAGAGATGCACTTATATAGTCAAACTGGAAGCAAAGGTCTCTTCTCCCAAGACTGGACTAGACAGTCAAGAGGAGAAGATAAACACTTGCACCACACCACACTCATCACATAATCCCTCAAAACCTGCACCACCAAAACATACACATAGCAACATAAAACACACACCTACATTCACGAAGGCTCTCAATAAAAATCTGCTCATGCAACGGAGACCTCCAAAGCAGAAACGCATGCAGCCTCCACCCCCCCAACACAACCCAAATGACACATAGCCCAAAAACTCAGTATGCCACTCAACCACAGTCCATAAGGCATAACAACGTACCCAACACTCTAGTCATAGGTGACTCTATAGTCAGGCACTCTGATGTTCCACTCACCAGGCTAAACAAGGAGAAATTTACTGTTGGGTGCCAGGATCCGCCACAAAACACACACACTCAGGTCACTCCACAACAAGTACAAATATGACTCTGTCATTGTCCATGTTGGTGTGAATGACCTGAGACGTACCTCCCTGGACTACATGAAAAGAGACATGGAGGAGCTCTCTGATCATTTAGTCCAGGCTAGCCCTGAGTAGCATCCTGCCATCACCCAGAATGATACCACAGTACAAGGACAAAATGATTGACCTCAACATTTGGCTAAGCTTCTGGTGTCATTCTAAGGGAATCCAGTATCTGTCTGCCTGGTATGACATGATCGACAGACCACGATGCTTTGCTAGAGATGGCCTGCACCTGTTGCCCTTGGGATTCTGGAAACTGGCTAAGGCTCTTGCGACCCAGATAGTGCATTTTTCAGACAAGGTTCAAATGAAAAATTCACCACCGTAACAGGTACAAGCAAGCAAAAACTGAGGGTAATGCTACTCAATACTAGAAGTCTAAACCTCAAAATGCATTCACTCAAGGCACTCCTTAAAATGGAGAACATCTGTGCAGTGACAGAGACCTGGTTCAAGGCTCCAGAGAGTACCCCTGCATTACCAGGCTATAATTCATACCACACCTTTCGGCCATCTAACCTGGACTGAAACATTAAAGGTGGAGTCATGTCCATATTCATTAAGGATATCAAACACCTCCAGGCTAGATGCTCAGCATAATGCATCCGAGATTATCCAAGTGCAATTAACTCTGGGCAAGACCACAGTCCAAATTGTAACTTGCTACAGATCCCCCACCATGCCCCAGGATTCTTACTCCTCATTTCTTGATACAATGGAAAATATTAGGGTACAACCCAACACCCTAATAATGGGCGATTTCAACTACCCCACCATTAACTGGGAAAACTCCTCATGTACCAACTCTTTTGCTCAACGTTTTCTGGAATTCATAAATTCCAATGCCTTGGATCAACTTATCCACACCCCCACCAGGGGCAGCAATACCCTAGACCTGGTCATTACCAACATGGGCAACCGGTGTTCCACACCAGAGGTCAATTCCTTATTGGTCAGATCTAACCACAAGCTAATCACCCTAGACATCCACATCGCGCCCCCACCCCCCATTAGGGAAACCACCGTAAAAAATTTCTTCAAAGCCAACTTCACGCTTCTTATGACAGAAGTGACAAACTTCACAACACCCATGCAGATGGACAGTAGAGGTACGACTACTGAATCCTACACAAATGCACTTTATAAGCACTTACACGAGTGCATGGATCGTGCTATCCCTAACAGAACCAAGATGCTATCCTCCAAAAAAAGGAAGCCAATCTGGTGGTCCCCTGCCATAAACAAACTCTACAACAGAAGAAAGAAACTGTTGCAAAAAAAGAGTAAAATCCCATGACTGGAAGAACTCTCTGGTCAGCCTCAGTAAGAAGCTGAGATCCCTCATAAAATCATCCAAAGCTAGTTATGAAAACAAAATTGCTATTGATTCTAAAGACAACCGCAAAGCATTCTATAGCTATTTCAAGAATCTCAATGGCAACACTCAGATCTCCTCTGAGTTACAGCACAATGGCACTAAACATACAGAACCAACTGATATTGCCAAAATCCTGGCAGATAGGTTCAGTGCTATCTTTACCCCCCCCTTCACCCTCTAAAGGGTCCATCTCTATACTGGAAGAATGCAAAGTTCCTGTAATCATGGCTGCACAGGTAAAAAACACTCACCCTCTAAAGGGCCCATCTCTATACTGGAAGAATGCAAAGCTCCTGTAATCATGGCTGCACAGGTTAAAACCACACTCTCCAAAGCCAAGGACACAGCATCCATGGGACCTGACAACATCCCAGGCTGCGTTCTACATGAACTAGAGAATGAACTGGCACCCCACCTAAGCACCATGTTCAATCATAGCCTCACCTCAGGCTGTGTGCCCACTGAATGGCGCACAGCGACGATTATCCCACTCCACAAAGGGGGAGCCACCAAGGACCTAGAAACTACCTCCCCATTAGCCTAATGAGCCTGGTCTGCAAGGTCATGGAATGTATCATCACGGAACTTCTAAACAAAGACATTGGTAATCTCCAAACTCTGGACCTCCACCCAGTTCGGGTTTGTAAAAGTCAGATCATGTCTCCTAAACCTGACAGACTTCTTTGAAGCAGTCAACACAAAAAAAGAGAAAGTTTGGTACTCCACGACAATCGAAGCCAACCAAAATGGAAAGTAAAAGGTAAAAACCAATGTTCCTTTATTGTAGAATTAGTGAGCGCTTTCACGTTTGTATAAAGCACCAGAAAGTCTGATGAAACATTTATACAAATGTGAAAGCGCTCACTAATTCTACAATAAAGGAACATTGGTTCTTACCTTTTACTTTCCATTTTGGTTGGCTTCGACTGTCGTGGAGTACCAAACTTTCTCTTTTTTTGTGTGCTACTGTTTTGTTTGGTTGGTACCTTATCCCTTTGGTGTTTCTTTGTTTACACACTGTGCTTCTTTGAAGCAGTCACCAAAGCCATAGATGAGGGTAAGGTGGTTCACACAGCCTATCTAGATCTCGCCAAGGCTTTTGACACCATCCCCCACTCTGGAATTATAGATAAATTCACTAAACTAGGTATAAATCCCTATGTCACAGAACCCACACTGTGAAAGTAGCAGACTCCAAATCTGACTTCAGACCAGTGACAAGTGGAGTACCACAGGGTTCAGTCCTGGGTCCTCTCCTGTTTGGTATGTACATTTCTGAAGTACAATGACTGCAAGCTAAGAGCCATAATTGAAACTCATAATGATGTAGACATCCTACAAAAGGGCCTCACACTGAGACAGATGCCTGGTGTCAAAGCCATGGCCTCAAGCTCAATGCCAAAAAGTGCATTGCCATCCCCTTTGGGAAAAACTCTGTACCCATGAGCTACCACATAGGTGGTAGTCTACTTAACACAGAAAGTGTGATAAGAGACCTTGGGACACAGGTTGACAGTAGTCTCTCCTTTGATAATCACATTGCCACAGTAGTCAGGAAATCCTTCTACATGGCACACCTCATCACAAAAGGTTTATCATCCAGGAAAAAAGAGGTCACTGTTCCCCTCTAGTCGTCACTCATTAGACCCATTATAGAGTACAACGCCCCTTTTGGTATGTACCTCACAAGATATCTACAACAACTAGAAAGGCCACAAAAATACCTCACAAAGAGGATTACCAGCCTCAAACAGATGCCCTACGCAGACCGTTTGAAAAAACTCCACTTTTACTCTGTCACATATCGCCTACTCAGAGGCGATCTTTGCCTAACATACAAAGCTATGTCAAACCCAGAGCTGCTGGACATGCTGCACTTAAAGAAATCCCAATCCCTCCGAGCTACACACTCTAGGGACCTAAACCTTGTCACCACAATGAACAGAACATGCTGGAGGGATAGATTCCTATCCCAGAGATTTCCCATACTCTGGTGCAAACTGCCTATCTATATCAAACAAAGCTCCTCATTAGCACTCTTCAAGAAAAATCTTGATGATTGGATGGGAAATAGGAAGTTCACTCTGGGGATCACCTCTGTGGCTCTGCTCAACAGGGGCACAGGAAAATAATTTTCTTGGGTAGCAAAAGCCAGGGTACCTTTTTGGCTAGGCTTATATAGGCCCTAGGGCCGAAAGCCTAGTACCTACCTATGAACCTATGAGAAAGGTAGGAAAAAGGTAGCTAGTGGCAAGAGTGGTTTTGGTGGTGTTGATAAGGAAGTGTTTATGCCTGCAGAGCATTCCAAATTATTGGTGAGTCTTTTATGTCACTTTGAAAGTGCAGGTTAAATTTAAGATTATCATCTACAATCAGAAGTTTTGTATGGGAGACTATTTTAATTTCAGTTTTATTTTGTGAAAGTATTTTGAAATTTACTTTGTCAGGTATGTGTGATAATGTGGACAAATAGCGCTATGTCAGACTCCAAGCCGGTCACAAGTGGTGTCCCACAGGGCTCGGTCCTTGGCCCCCTATTGTTTGGCATCTACTTCTCAGAAGTACAGGCCAACATGGGAGGACTTTGGCTGACAAAGTTTGCAGACGACTGCAAACTGGGCGCCATAGTGGAAAGTGCATCGGACACGGATATCCTTCAGAAGGGACTCATGGAAACAGATAGCTGGTGCCAGAGCCATGGCCTGAAGTTAAACGCCAAAAAATGTATAGTCATACCCTTCGGGAAAAACAAGGTAACCCCAAGCTACCATATAGGTGGCAATCCACTAAGCACAGAAGAGGTTATCAGGGACCTGGGGACCCAGGTTGACAGTGGCCTTTCTTTTGACACTCACGTTGCTAAAGTGGTTAGAAAGACCTTCTACATTGCCCACCTGATCATGAAAGGATTCACATCTAGATCTAGTGAGGTCATTGTGCCCCTGTACTCTTCACTTATCAGACCAATGATCGACTACAATGCCCCATTCGGGATGTATCTCACCCGACATCTGCAGCAATTGGAGAGACCCCAAAAGTTCCTCACCAAAAGGATAAAGGGACTCCAAAATCTGTCATATGCTGCCAGATTGAAGAAACTCCAGCTCTATTCAGTCGCATACCGTCTGCTCAGAGGTGACATGTGCCTGACATACAAGGCCATGTCCAACCCGGAATTAATGGACATGCTCCACCTCAAAAATCCAAATCCACCAAAACCACTAGAGCAAGCGACTTAAACCTTAGCACGGATATAAATAGGACGTGCTGGAGGGATAGATTTATCACTCAGAGACTCCCTATGCTGTGGAATAAAATCCCGGTCCATGTGAGGCAGAGCACCTCGCTGACTCTGTTCAAGAGAAATCTAGACCTGTGGATGGGAGATCGTAGGTTTACCCCGGGAATCATCTCTGTGTCACTGCTGGACAGAGGCACAACAAACTAATGGGCACAGTATTTTTTCATATAAGGGGTGGCGTAAGCCACAAAAATTTGGGCTAGGCTTATAAATGCCTTAGGGCAGATAGCCTAGTATAAACCTATGAACCTATGAACCTTGTTGTTTTAGAACTGAGTATTAGCTGGGCATTATGAAGCCACTTCTTAATTGAGGAACTCACTTTATGAGAAGTATGGGGCTCCAGATCTACACCAAAGTCTGTCTGAGCATCACTGAGATTCCTCAAGCCTTCCCCATGGATAAGAAAGCTGACCATCATCTGCTTTATCCTACTCCTTTTGGCAAACCTACAAGCTACCTGAGTCCATTCCAAAACCTAGGTCACAAGCATTGCAGACAGACACCTGGCCTCTCTTCTGTTGGAAAGAATATTAATATAGTTATTTTATGTTTAAAGGTTCATAGGTTGTTATTAGGCAAACAACCACTAGGGCCCTTATAACAGTATCCGAAACAATTTGGGTCTGAAGTATCATGAGCTTCTATACTGGGGGGCATATTAGTAGGGAGGTAACTAAGGATTTGTAGGTGGGGTGTTAGGATAATACTTTTCTTAATGACAGCCTGTCAATAAGGAACATGGCGACCAGGCCAGGGGTAAATTTTCATTTGAAAAGGGTCAGGCATAACTCTGTTTTATATGGATGGGGAGCCTATTCCATAGTGTGGGGATCCTTTGGGACAAATATCTGTCTCTCCATGTTCTGTTTATGTCACAGGTGAAGTTTAGATCCCTGGATCTAGTGTTTCTAGTGCTGCTTGTTTTCTGCAAGTGCAACAGATCCATCAGGGCTAGGTCTGAAGAGGCCCTGTAAGCCAAGCAAAGATGTTGTCTTAGCAACCTACAGGAGACTGAATACAGGGACAGAGCCTTTAGGTAATCAGTATAGTATAGTACAGTGTATTCATACCCTGAATTCTCCTGGTGAGAAACCTTTGTGTATGTTCTAACTGTTGCAAGTGTCTAGGTAAATACATGCCAAAGAGGGAATTATATTCGATGATAGGTCTGATATGGACTGAGTAGAGTGGTACTATAAGTTCCATGAACCTGGATGCCTCATGCTTACCTATAAATTGAGCGACATAGAATGAATTTCTTATTATCTTAGCTACATGTTGTCAAAGGTCAGACTGCTGTCTACATATGTTCCTAGATCCCTTATTACTGGATTGACTGTTAGGGGTGCTTTATTGATGCAGTAATTAACTTGGGTTGAAAAATTCCCAAAGGGCACCAGTCATTTGTCTGTGTTAAACCATTTATAAAGATGTGGGTGTCTTGGGGTTATTCTATAACAGCTCCCAATTTATAGTCATCTGCTTACTTGGAGAGCCAGAGGCCTTAAACATTAGACTTGACTTCCAAGAAGTAGATGCCAAACAGGATTAGGCCTAGTATGGACCCTGTGGTACTCTGCTGGTGACTGGTCTCTTGGTGGAGGTGGTCTCACTGATCCTGACTTCTTTTGTCTTGGCTGTGTGCCAGCCAGCAATCCAGTGAGTTATGAAGGGATTTACACCTAGCTTACAGAGCTTGTTAACAGTGCCTGATTGGGGTATTGTATCAAATGCCTTAGCTATGTCAAGATATACAATAGCCACTATTTTAACAACATCCATAGCCTTGGTGACCCTCTCAAAGATGTCTACCAGGTCAGGTAAGCATGACCTTCCCTTACAAAAGTCAAATTGGGAAGGATCCAGTGTCTGTAGGTTGCTAATGTCCTTGTTTATTAATAATTCATTTCATATTAGGCTGTCTGCAGTTGCTGAGGTCAGTTGATGGTCTTCTCTTGTGGAAAGGAATGCCTGTTGCAGTCCTCCATTAACTTTGAAAGTAATCTGTTTCAAGCCTGTAGTGGTCCTTTTAAGTCATGTTTTAGACTGTTCAGGAATCAACTGGAGGAGATGTCAGGACCCATGGTGGCGATGTTCTTGGTTTTAGCTAGCGCTGCCAGAACACAGTCTCTGCTAATAGCTGGAGGAAGTATGTTGGAGAGGATTTCACCGACAGGATCTCGGTGGGGGGGGGGGGGGGGTCTGACTTGAATTTATCAGCCAGTAGTTTTACTATGTCTCCCAGATCAGTAAAGGTGATTTTATCGAACCATACCAAAGAGACTACCGACCAATGCAGATGCCGCATCACTATGCCTCAACTTGAAAGAGGTATGCAGGTACCTACGTAAGGTTCACCCAGACAAACCAGCTGGTCCGGATATTATCCCAGGGAGGCTACTTAAAAACTGTGCTGATCAGCTGGCACCAGTCTTCACAGTCATTTGCAATATATCTCTCAGCCAGGAAAAAGTGCCCAAATGCTTCAAGACCACTGACATCATCCCAAGAAACCATCTCCAGCATCATTACATGATTACTGGCCAATTGCACTTATCTCAGTAGTGATGAAGTGTTTTTCGAAAAAATGGTCAAGGTCACATAACATCCTGCCTACCTGCTACATTTGATCCTTTTCAATTTGCATAGAGGCCAAATCATTCTACTGCGGATGCCATAGCCTTAACACTTCATCAAACCTTAGACCACCTGGAAAATAAGGACTTATATACGCATGCTGTTCATAGACTTCAGCTCTGCCTTAAATACAGTAATTCCACAACAACTGCTGTCTAAGCTGAGTAATCTAGGCATAGAAAACAAAATATGCAACTGGATCCTCGACTTCCTGACTGAAAGGTCACAAATAGTTCAAGCTGGAAAACACTCAAACAGCATCACCCTAAACACTGGGGTTCCACAAGGCTGTGCACTCAGTCCACTTCTTTTCACAATTCTAACACAACTGCACAGCTATGCATCATTCAAACAGAATCATCAAATTTGCAGATGATACCACAGTAATCGGTCTTATCAAGAAGGAAGACGAGGGAGCCTACAGGGAGGAGGTGACCCAGCTTGTTCATTGGTGCACTGGCAACAACTTAGCACTAAATGTTGGGAAAACCAAGGAAATCATCATCGATTTTAGGAAGGTAAATAAGCCATACACCCCTATCATCATCAATGGTGCCACAGTAGAGAGAGAGTTAATAGCACCAAATTCCTAGGGATACATATCTCGCAAGACCTCAGTTGGGCCACAAACACTTCCTACCTTAAAAAGAGAGCCCAACAACATTTCCACTTCCTTAGGAGACTTCGTAGAGCTAACCTCCTCCCACAGGTCCTACTTACCTTCTACAGAGCCACGATTGAGAGCGTACTGACAAACAACATCATTGTCTGGCATGGAAATTGCTCTCAAGCTGATCGGAAGGTGCTGGATAAGATCATTAAAGAAGCCACAAAAATCATTGGCTCCAACCTTCAATTCCTATGAAAACTACTGAGGGATATACACCATCCATTATATGGACTGTTCAAATTCCTGCCAACAAGGAAGCGCTACAGAAGCATTAGATGCAGGACATCCATATTCCATAACAGAATCTTCCCACGTGCTATCAGACTGCTGAACAACAAACCCATAGCCTACCCTGCTAAATGGGTAAACAAACATTATTTATGTGCAATATGGCATTGTTATTTAAATAAGTCTCTACATAGCTCACTTTACATGTCTCTATCTGCACTATGAAAACTGTAAACCGTAATTTTTTTTTACGTGTGCCTCTTTCTTTATAGTACTGTTTGTTATATATCCTTATATTTCTAAGTCTGTTCTTGTTGTTGTATTGTTTTTGTTTCTGCTGTAAAAACTTTCACATTTTTATCTATTTTTTATTGCTTTTATTTTCAGCATCTTATTTTAATTTCTATTTTCAGTATTTTTCAATTATTATTAATCTTCCTTCTGTAAACTATAATTATTATGGTACGAGCCTGAGTATCGAAATTTCATGCAGTGACACACACTTTTTCCTCAGTGTTGATCTGTATGACAATAAAGTTTACTTTGACTTTGAGGTGGGGTTCCAGACACAGTTGAAGAAGGCCTTGTGATTGCCTTAAACATGTGAGGCTATCTTGATGTCATAGTTGGCCTTATTGGACTTAATTAGATCTCTCAGTTTCTTGTTTAGTTTTATAAGACAGCACTTATCTTTAAGGGAGTTGCTCATCTTGATTCTGGCTATGTGTTTTCTTCTTTTATTTATACCCTTGTTTAAGTGAAGATTCCACTAGTGGGGTTTGTTTTTAGTGTTTGTTTTGGGTTTATTTCAGGAAGGAAGGGCAGTCTCTAAGCAGCCATTTACATGTTTGTATAGGGACTCTATGAATAATTGTCACTTATTAGGATGTAGTTTACTTTAGAATAGTTCTTAACTGTTACTGGTTTAGCTGGGTTTTCCTGGTTGATTTTTTTTCTTCAAAGGAGAGAGCTTTGTGATCCAACCTCACTTTTGAGGATGTGGGGGCTGCAACACACTCCCATGTTGGTGAGTACCAGAACCAGTATGTTTGATCATCTGGTTGCAGCATGCATGCATGTTACAAAGATTTGTGTTAATAAAGTCCAGGAAACACCGTGCTTGTGAGTTTGAGACAGTGTAATTTTCCCAGTCTATAGTATTACCCATGAATAGGATGTTTGGTTGGATGATGTGCACCTCTACACCTCTGGTAGGATTAGGTAAGAGCTGTAAGACTCTAGGGGCATAGATGGTGACCTGTAGCTAGGCACGATATGGTGAGGGACCTTATCTATAGTGACTTGCAAGTGGATGAGCTCCACAGTATCATCCTGTTTAACCAAACTAGAGATATATTTGTTGCTAACATAGATCAAGATACCTCCACTGTTGGCCCCAGTCTTTGCATTTGTTAGTATAAATATGTGGAAGGCTATGTAGCCTAGCATTGCTAGAGTACTTTCTATGCTTTAGACCAGGTCTCAGTCACAGCACAGTTATTTACATTCTCCAGAGTAAGGAGGGCTTGAAGGGTGTAGTTTTTTGTTTACATTCCAGGCATTCAATTGCAACACCTTAAGGTTGCACAGAGACTTTTTCACTATGGTGTTAGCTTTGTCTTTTTAGCATAGTCTAAAAAAGGCTCTAAGGGGGTGAATAAAGTTTGAACCACTATCTGAAAGCCTAGGGGGACAGGTGGAGCCTATCCTTGGCAAAGCAATGTGGTCTGCTTACCACGTCCTCCCATGCTAACAGATACTGAATCCCCTTGGAGTGACAACAGAATCCAAGCCAGTTATTAAAATCAATAATTTTATGTTCATATTTTGGCATCATAATTGGCGAAGGTAGAATGCTGCTCAGAGCAAGGCCTGTACCAATCTCAGACAGATATTCTGAGAGAGCCATTATGTCTCTTTTCATATAGTCCAGTGAGGTATGTCTCAGGTCTTTTACACCCACATGGAATATGATAGAATCATATTTATACCTGGGATGCAGTGACTAGAGTGTGCGCATGATACTGCAAATTTGGGCTTCAGTTAGGAACTAACCTTTATCTTCTCCTTGTCTTGCCTGGTGAGCGGGGCATCTGTGTGTCACACAATGGAATCCCCAATGACAAGAATATTAAGTAATTATATGCTTTCCTTACCGGCTTTGCTCTTTGGGGAGCATTGGGTGTGTGTTTATGTGAGATGTTTGATGCTGCTTTTGGTGTGTGCTTTAGTGATTGCTGAGCAGCAGTATTGCTGTTAGTTGACTCTGAAGTTCTTTGAGATTTGGGAAGGTTCTTTTAAGTGACTCAGCATAAGACGATCTGTGCGCGTGTGATGAGAGGTCTGGGTGAGGGATGTAGTGTGTGTATTCCTGCCAACCTTATTTGTATGTCAGATTTTTGCCTCCAAGGAAGTTGTGCATTTACATCTCTCCCATGCAGTGTTATTTTCTATAAATAATTAGCTGTTTGTCATAATATATGTTTATAAATATATATGTATATGTCTGCGTGTGCAAGCATGCATGTATATATGTACACAGTTTACTTATTAATTTATTTAGCATACATTTAAATACTGTTGCCAGGACATACAACATTATTCTTGCGGTTTTAACAATTAATTACACAACTAGTCCTGGGGACCATGCATCTCCTTCTGTAAATGTTTCGATTCATGTTCAACTGCTTGACTTGGAAAGTTCATTATTTTTGATTTTAAGGGAGAGCACTTTCCTGAACAACATAAATGATTTTTGTAAATAGCATGATCCTTCCACATACTCTTTGAAGGGAAAGAAGGATTGGAGTGTCCCTTCTAATATAATGAACATTGTGGTTGCCATATCAGAGAAAATCATTCTGTTTCCCTGATGTGGAAAATTCAGACTGAAGTAGACTCAAGTTGCATTGCTTGAAGTATGCGTTGCTGAAATCTGGACCTAGCAATTTATGTGGCAACCATTTTCTTTGTGTTTCAGCAAAACTGCCATTCTACACAGATCTCATTTAATGACATTCCTTACAAAACAGCCAAGATTTCTGTAAATAACAGCAACATCAGCAGTCTAATCTTGCTTCTCTACTACATAGCCACTCCCAGTGTACTTCATTTCATAATATTCAAACATTGAGCAAAGCGACTCCTCCAATGTACTATTTTAGAAGTGCTATAGAATCCTGAAAGCCCAAAATCCTGAAGACCAAAATCCTGAAAACTCAAAATCCTGAAAACTCAAAATCCTGAAAACACACAGGATACCAACACTTACTATATTCCAGCACAAGTACATACAGAAACATATTACCCTTAAACTATATGCAGGGGGGCAAGCCCCCCTGCACCCCCCATACCCTCTGCTACTTAAATATAACAACTTTGAGATTGCACTTCAGTACACTAAGTGCAATCTTGGAGTTGATATATTTAAGTAGCAGGGGGTGTGGGGGGTGCAGGGGGGACGCAGCCCCCCTTCTTATACTTGGAAAAGAGTAATATGGTTTGTGTTTTATTTGTTTCTGTATGTAGTTGTGCTGGAATATAGTAAGTGTTGGTATCACGTGTGTTTTCAGGATTTTGAGTTTTCAGGATTTTGAACTTTCAGGATTTTGAACTTTCGAGATTTTGGTCTCAGGGTTTTGGGCTTTCAGGATTCTGTAGCACTCCCACTGTTTTACAGCACCTATTGTATTGCTACCTCTGAATATTGAACTACTTACAGCAACATAGGCTTGCTAGAAAAGCATTCACCTAAATGTATTTATTTACAGACATTGCACCAGTGTTACAATCAGCTTCTAAAGCATACTAGTCCTTCTATAATCTGACAAGTGCACAGAAAAAGAAATGTGACTGAAAATTTAGTCTGGACCAAGCTTTGCTACTGAGATTCTGGTGAGCTTGGATTTAAATATTAAATATCTTGAATAGTTACAACATCTGTCAGTCCATTTTCTATACACACTTTATTCTATCCATGGTCAAATGGAGCCAAACTCCCACCTGAAAAAATTGGACATGAAACAGGATGCAGTCCTGAACATTTAACATTAACCACTCATGGAAGAACCAGTAAACTTGCAGTGTGTTGAAGCTCAAAATGATCCAAAGTCCTTCACAAGAAAGACAGAACTACACAGGTTACAAAAACTTTATTTCTACAGTTGCAAAGGAAATCAAGGACAGGAACAAACACCACAAACCAGTTTTAACGTTGGAGCATCTTCAGCAGGGTGAATCAGCTCCCTTACATTTGTATATATGATTTAAATTTTAAAACTTGTAACTAAATGGCATATTTTCCTGTTCCACTGATATCAAATTTTTAAATTAGAGTATCTTACACACAAACTATTATAATGAAGCAGGGATTAAACATTTACTATAAATATATTAATTCAAAACCATAAATAACTTCCTGTCAGTAATGTTTATGACATACATAAAACCATCAAAAGAATGACATAAAAAACCTCCATCAGATAAAAATGGAAATCTAAATCTTAAAATGTTCATTAAGCTCAGGTCTGAATAAAGTCCTAGGGCTTACAACTCATAATTGTTCTAAGGCAGATCAATATTTATGCCAATCTTTGTAAATTGCTGTTTATGTCTTACTTTGTCAATACCATTAAAAAAGACACCAACGTGATGCTCCTGAAGGCAGAATGGTAACTCAAAATATCAAATAAAACCATCTCAGATAAAACATAAAAAAATGATTTATTTCTTCTACTGACTTATTTATTACTACTGAATGCACTACAAAGAATTTACTTTACTATGCTTTTTGCACATACTGTAATGTCTACCACATTGGGAAGACAAACCGCTGTTTGAGACATTGTGTGCTCGAACACCTAAGAGATATTAGAAATAAAAAGAAACTAGTATGTTATTTAAACATGTAGAGTCTAATAATGCACAACACCATTTAACATTTTTTGTGTTAGAAATTATATATGAAAGTCTGATGGGAAGCAACATTAAAAACAGGACAGAAGTCTGTGAACAGAAAAGGATTCTTTTCTTTAAGGCAGACTGCTTCCCTAGTTTTAATGATATGGTTTCATTGAAACCATTTTTAAGAGAAAGGTCACTGAAGCATTGACTTTTTTACCTATTATTTTTAATATTTTTATGTTGTTCATATGATTTTTTGTGTTTCAGCACTTTAAGAGTTTATGCTTTGTAATAATTTTGTGATTTTCATTGGTTGATTTGAATATAAAAATGCATGATGCTTTTACTGGGTTATCTGATGAAGCGGCGTTTTACCGTGAAGTCACTCACCTTAATAAATAACTTTTTATGTTTTATCTGAGTTGGTTGTATTTGATATTTTGAGTTACCATTCAGCTTGTAGGAGCACCATGTCGGTGTGTTATATACAATTTTATTTGTTCCTTCTTTGGACCTCCATTTCCTGGTTTCTGCTGTTTTTACTACTGACCATTAAAAAAATTTATTTTTGTCCCTTTTACAGTTCACCTAGACATGTGACTTTTTCAAAAATGGAGAGAAAGTGGAACTGCGGATAAGATTTCACTAGGATGTAAGAAGGGTATGAACACTTGGCATAAACTATAGGTCTAGTAATACCTCTAGTAGACTGTCATCCAATAAAGTATCAATTTTTATGACAAAAGGAGTGGCTTGCAGCTATTACTGTTGTAAAATAAAGATTTATTTCTCTGAGCTGTAATCACAAACAGTCTTCTTACACAATACATAAAAAAGCTGTAAAATGTGCCAGCTAATGTACAAGAAAGGCCAAAAATTAAAACTTCATTTACTAATTTAGACTTAAAAAAAGGCATATTCATTTAAGCGGCATGGGTAAAAGAATAGTATGAGCTTATCTTTGCAGAGGACAACAAAAGCTGACCAAAGTGGGATTCACAGAATCTTTCTTTTTAAATCCTTCCAATGTCTTAACATTGCCTGAGCAGGAGGGAGAAGAAACCACATGCAAATTCATCCATTTCCAAGTTCATACCACTGTGGAATAGGTTAAATTTCCTTGCAGGCCACTGTCAGTGAAAATAAAGATTTGATGAGTAAGAGTCAATGTGCCCTACCGTGACAACTTTGACTATAGTCAGCAGTTATGTACCCATTCTTGGAGTATCAGTACACTTCAGGTGCTTAATGAACATCTCTGAGATACATGCTACTTAATGCCAGATTTACTATTATTTCCTAAGAAAGCTTGTTTAATTATTGTATGCCTTGTTTTAGAATTTTAAAATCTTTAATTTCTATTACAGATGATTCATAAACTGAATTCAGTGAACAATCAATAAAGATACATTTGAAAATATGTATTACTTTACAGTATTTTTTATGCTGCTCCATTCTTAGCTATAAAATATTGTGCGTATATAGATGGAGAATGAAGAGCACCCTCCTCCATAAGTTGTACTGTTCTATTGGAGATAAGTATTTATTTGTTTGCTTGTTTGGTTGGTTGGACAGGAAACTTGTCTAATATTATTCCTTTATTCAGGTACTATAGCCAGGAACATTAATTATTTATAATTTTCATAAGATGAAATCTGACATTCAACCCATGATTTTTAAGTGTAATTTCTGATCATTACTATGATTTCATTGTCAGATTCTTGTGTGTTTGTGTGTGTGTGTGTGTGTGTGTGTGTGTGTGTGTGTGTGTGTGTGTGTGTATATATATATATATATATATATATATATATATATATATATATATCTATATACATTATTATAACTAAAATATATTTCTTTTATTGTAAATTTTACAGAGTAAATTCTGAAAATTAAAGCCATGATTTTAAAATGTAATTTTTGGTCATTACTATAATATCATTATGATTTTCTGCTGCTTCTACACATATGCAAAATTTAAACAGATTCCAAGTATACAACAAGCAGAAACTGTGCTGACAGTATATGTAGGAAGTATGAAAATAAAATGGTTAGTGAATGACTCATGTGGCCCAGAAAGTCTAATTAGATGAAACTCTCATGCTTTTTCAAGCACAGAAAGTCTAACCCCTGGATTCAATAAACTCCGTGCAGGAATATTGCTATTCCTGCACAGAGTGGTTCATGTCCGTGTAGCCACAGCAGAGCGTCTTGCATATTCATGAAGGTGCGCTGTTGTTTAGACTAAATGGACACAAACCATAAACGAGTGCAGGGAGCATGTTGAAGTAGTGCACAGACTACTAACACGCCCCCTGCACTCAGAAAGTGCCGTACGGTATTTTCTAAACCCGATCCGTCATAATATTAGAGAATTTCTCTAATATTATGGCAGTATTTCAGTGTCCACATAAAGTGAAATTAAATAAATGATCATTTTAATGTCCGTGGACAATGAAGTACATATGGGTGCAGGAAACCAATGCAGGGGGTGTATGTGACAGGTTCTCTGACACACCCCCTGCATTGTAAAACTGCCGTACGACACCTCGTAACCTGCTAAAGCAGGAAATGTGGACAAAGGCACAAATAATGGAGGGGAAGTCCTAAAAAGGGGCACATCTTAAATATTGCCCTCACACACTTAGAAAATTGACAGAAAACAGGTCATGCATTAGCATAAATGTCCGAAGGATAGAAGTCTGAAAGTCAAATGCATGCCATTATTCCCTGACAGCAGTCATTGTGGACAAAGGCACAAATAATGGGGGTCAAAGCACTAAAAATAGGGACACTATTTAAATATAGCCTTCACAGACTTAGAAAATTGATAGAAAACAAGATACGCATTAGCATGAATTTCTGAAGGATAGAAGCATGAAAGTCAAATGTATGCCATTATTTCCTGACTGCAGTCCTTAATGACTTGTCAGAAAAATGCAATACTCACTATATAACATAATAATATAATAATAATATAATAAATCATTTGTTTTTACATGCTAAGGAATGTTTAAGAGTAGCTAAGTGGGTGTGCACGTTATGGCCCTCCTCTTAGCATTGCTTAAACATCCCATAGGAGTTTAATAGAAATATACAGCTGAAATTCCTAAACCAAGATAGTGTAGTGGTTAGAGACCTTGGTTTACATGCAGGCATTTATGGCTTGAGTACCAAGACAGGCAAGTTATTTTTATATGGGAAAGCAGAGTTCAAATTATTTTTTTAAACTTAAAGTAAGTAGCAACTGTTTTTTGTCAACCAGGGTAATATAGATGGTGTAAAATAGAAGTGTGAATGCATGTAACGTGAAATCACCCATGTATACACAAATGTCCCATACAGTATAGTCACACCCATTGCTAATGTAATGAAAGCACATAGAGGAATGTCATGTAAAGCAAATCATATACACCTACCAAATGAAGCCATTATCCTTATATTTTTAAAATGAAAAGTGAGCAATGGTCAGCAATGCCCTGCTATGCTTACCAGGTTTAAGCATCACTTACACATGATTGCTAAGCAGCAGGTAGATCAGCTAAGTTGATTTGTGCACTGTTAAGCAATGCTCAGCAATTACCCCTTTAAGCATGGTTCAACCCAGCCTAGCGGGTTTGCGCGTTGCTAAGCTGTGCTAAGCACTTTCAAAATGGTCCAATGACAGCAAAGGGTTGGAATATGGCCTTATTTAAACCATGCAGGTGGGAATACAGCCAGAACCTGTTTAGTTTGATCTCTGCAGGAACATGTCTGCTGTTGGAGTTGGAGAGTGCATGTGCTTTCGGGTGCAGTGTTGGAGCATTTAGGAGTCCAGGGTCATAGCTGGACTCCTTGCTGAAAACCATGGCGAGAGACTGCTGCAGTGCCAGTACCAGGGCTCACAATACAAAACAGAGGCCTGGGACCATCTCGCACATGACCTCATCAGTGCTACTGGCATCCCCCGGACTGGTGAGCAGGTTCAGCACTATTATGCTGACCTAAAGCAGAGGAAGAGGGCACTCTTGGCCCAGTGGATCCAAGATGCATGGGCACGGAATGCTCCAGTAGTAAATGTATCACTGCCAAGTAGTGTGCAGCAAATACTAGCCTAACAATGTGATAGACAGGTATGCATAATGTTTGTTTCTCTCCCCTACTGCTGTTGCAGAGAGGGCTATGAACATCAAAGCCCACGATGACAGACTGCTGAGGCTGCACCAACAGGCTGGTGAGTACAAATCTATTTTGCAGTATATTGTTCAAATAGCTAAGAAGGAGTACATTGTTTACTGCTAGTAGGTATACTGTTACTGTGTGAAATTAATAAATAAAAATGTTTGACAGACTAATGCTGATATGCAATAACACTACCTAAAAAACTGTTGTATTTATTCTGGTATGTTGTTGTAGACATTTAGAATGTATACAGATTTTTCACAGCAAATGTGGCTGTGACATCATACATTAACTGAGCTTCTTCTGTGAACCTGCTGTAAGAAAACCATAGATGGTGGAGCTGTTAAACAAGATATAACTGAAATGGGAAATATATACTGCACTAAGCTCTGAACCCTGAATAGTAATGTGCAAGGTTTCAAATTGTGTTCCATCCAGCACTGCCTTGTGTTAACCTTTGCTTTCCAGATTGTAGTAATCCAAAGGATTAATGCACAGTACAATAACTATCTGTCATGCATGCATCACAGGATTACAAGTTCAGACTGTCTAAGCAAGAGACTATTAGGCAGAAACCATAAAAACTAGAAACAGCAGTTTCCCAGTAGCTCTATGTGATGAGACATAGCTTAGTTGTTAATTTTGGACACACATATACAGTTTGATTCCAGGTAGTGGTACTAAGATGTGTGGATATCTACACACAAGGAATCAGGAATAAATGTAAAAACAGTCAGGTAGTGTTAACAGATATTTTCTACACAGGTTGTACAAGTAAGGAAATGTTGGTAGTAGCTGTATGAAGGGTATACTAATAAACTGTGTGCAGCTGTTCAACTGTCCCACCAAATGCCTGTAAATGACAGCAGGATAGGTACATACAACATGCACTCTTCCTGATACATGTGTCTCAAGTGTCACGCTGGCACGGCTAGTGGTCACTCCGGCCAATAACCCTGAACACAGATAGGAAACCAGTTGAAATATGCCAGTAGCACACTCACAAAGCAGCAGCTCAGGGTACCCCTCCTGTGCCAGATATGTAACCCTGACATGTATGAATCCCTTCTAGTCATGTATCTAGAGTTGTCAAAGTTTGCCTCATACCATTCCAGGCTGACAGTTTAATAGGTATGTTTGTGCTGTAGAAGCTATGGGCCATAGGCAGATGTAAAGTGAGGGCAGACCCATAGAGTATTGAGCAGTACTGTTGTGGAAAATAGAAGCATAAACAGTTGTTAATGGACTTTTTGTCTCTCCCCCCAACCCTCATCTGGATCAATACTAAAATGCAAATACTATGGGTATGTTTTACTCCAAACCTAATGTTGGGACTTGTGTTCTATTATTGCTCATATATGTGATTGTTTGCATATTAACATATCTTGTTCAAGTACCATTGTTGGTGGCCTGCTGCCATCAATGTTACTGGCATGCTGTTACAATGCATACTGTTGCTCCAGTTATGCATGTGTTCATTTTGCTATGCAGCTGTTTCAAATCTGTTTTATGGGGTTAACTGGAACACCCATGCATGCTATTATAACTAATCTGGAAATGTGTTGTTCATGACTAATCAACATGTTCTTTAAAACCTCAACATCAGATCACGTTTGGGAAGGTAGATCGTGGCGGATCCACCTGCCCTCCTCGTCTGGCTATGGCACCAGGCTCTTGCACATAGGTTCATAGGTAGGAACTAGGCAATTGGCCCTAGGGCCTATACAAACCTAGCCAAAAAGGTAGCCTGGCTTTTGCCACCCAAGAAAATTATTTTCCTGTGTCCCTGTCGAGCAGAGCCACAGAGGTGATCCCCGGGGTGAATTTCCTATTTCCCATCCAATCATCAAGATTTTTCTTGAAGAGTGCTAATGAGGAGCTTTGTTTGATATAGATAGTTTATTCCAGAGTATGGAAAGTCTCTGGGACAGGAATCTATCCTTCCAGCATGTTCTGTTTATTGTGGTGACAAGGTTTAGGTCCCTAGGGCATGTAGCTTGCAGGGATTGGGATTTCTTTAAGTGGAGCATGTCCAACAGGTCTGGGTTTGACATAGCTTTGTATGTTAGGCAGAGATCGACTCTGAGTAGGTGATATGCGACGGAGTAAAGCTGGAGATTTTTGAAACGGTCGGCATAGGGCATCTGTTTGAGGCTGGTAATCCTCTTTGTGAGGTATTTCTGAGGCCTTTCCAGTTGTTGCAGATGTCTTGTGAGGTACATACCAAAAGGGGTGCTGTACTCTATAATGGGTCTAATGAGTGATGAGTAGAGTGGAACAATGATCTCTTTTTTCCTGGATGAAAAAAACCTTTGTGATGAGGTGTGCCACATAGAAGGTTTTCCTGACTACTGTGGCGATGTGATTATAAAAGGAGAGACTACTGTCCACCTGTGTCCCAAGGTCTCTTATCACACTTTCAGGGTTAAGTAGACTACCACCTATATGGTAGCTGATGGGTACAGAGTTTTTACCAAAGGGGATGACAATGCACTTTTTGGCATTGATATTGAGACCATGGCTTTGATGTCAGGCATCTATCTCAGTGAGGCCCTTTTGTAGGATGTCCACATCATTAGGAGTTTCAATAATGGCTCCTAGTTTGCAGTCATCTGCAAACTTCTTTAGCCAAAGGCCATTGGTGTTAGCCTGTACTTCAGAAAAGTAGATATCAAACAGGAGAGGACCCAGGGCTGAACTATGTGAGTACTCCACTTGCCACTGCTCTGATGTCAGATTTGGAGTCTGCTACTTTCACAGTGTGGGTTCTGTCAGTGAGCCAATTGGTAACCCATCTTGTGACATAGGGATTTATACCTAGTTTAGTGAGTTTATCTATAATTCCAGCATGTGGAATATTGTCAAAAGCCTTGGCGAGATTTAGACAGGCTGTGTGAACCACCTTACCCTCGTCTACAGCTTTGGTGACTGCTTCAAATAAGTCTATCAGGTTTAGAAGACATGATCTGCCTTTTACAAACCCGAACTGGGTGAGGTCCAGAGTTTGGAGATTAGCAATGTCTTTGTTTGTAAGTTCCATGATGATACGTTCCTTCACCTTACAGACCAGTCTCGCTAATGGGGCGGTAGTCCCCAGGGTCCATGGTGGCTCCCCCTTTGTGGAGTGGGATAACCATTGCTCTGTGCCATTCAGTAGGCACAAAGCCTGAGGTGAGGCTATGATTGAACATGGTGCTTAGGTGGGGTGCCAGTTCATTTTGTAGTTCATGTAGAATGCAGCTTTGGATGTTGTCAGGTCCCATGGATGCTGTGTTCTTGACTTGGAGAGTGTGTTTTTTACATGTGCAGCCGAATTTATAGGAACTTTGCATTCTTCCGGTATAGAGATGGGCCCTTTAGGGGGTGAGAGGGGGGTAAAGTTAACACTGAACCTATCTGCCAGGATGTTGGCAATATCATCCGGTTCTGTATGTTTAGTGCCATTGTGCTGCAACTCACAGCAGATCTGAGTGTTGCCATTGAGATTCTTGACATAGCTATAGACTGCTTTGTGGTTGTTGTTAGAATCAGTGGCGATTTTGTTTTCATAACTAGCTTTGGAGGATTTTATGAGGGATTTCAGATTCTTACTGAGGCTGACCAGGGTGTTCTTCCAATCATGGGATTTTACTATTTTCTGCAACAATTTCTTTCTTCTGTTGTAGAGTTTGTTTATGGCAGGGGACCACCAGATTGGCTTCCTTTTTTTTGAGGATAGCATCTTAGTTCTGCTAGGGATAGCACGATCCATGCACTCGTGTAAGTGCTTGTAAAGTGCATTTGTGTAGGATTCAGCAGCCGTACCTCTATTGTCTGTCTGCATGTGTGTCGTGAAGTTTGCCACTTCTGTCTTAAGAAGCGTGAAGTTGGCTTTGGAGAAAGTTTTTTTACGGTGGTTTCCCTAATGGGGGGTGGGGGCGGGATGTGGCTGTCTAGGCTGATTAGCTTGTGGTCGGATCTGACCAACAAGGAATTGACCTCTGGTGTGGAACACCGGTCACCCATGTTGGTAATGACAAGGTCTATGATATTGATGCCCCTGGTGGGGATGTGGATAAGTTGATCCAAGGCATTGGCATTTATGAATTTCAGAAAACGTTGAGCAAAAGAGTTGGTACATGAGTAGTTTTCCCAGTTAATGGTGGGGTAGTTGAAATCACCCATTATTAGGGTGTTGGGTTGTACCCTAATATTTTCCAGTGTATCAAGAAATAAGGAGTGGGAATCCTGGGGCATGGTGGGGGATCTGTAACAAGTTACAATTTGGATTGCAGTCTTGCCCAGAGTTAGTTGCACTTAGATAATCTCAGATGCATTATGCTGAGCAACTAGCCTGGAGGTGTGGGGACCCAACCCGGGCCTTCCTCATCTGCTGGTCTTGCACCACCTCGGGGACAGGGCCCGTCCCCCTGGGAGCAGGTGTGGACAGGAGCCTGTCACCTGCAGTCAGATCCAGGGTTTGGTGCATAGCGCAATCCGATCAGAGTTGGGTGAGCAGCTGCACCAGATTGAGGGCTGCCTGGTGCATCTCGAGGGGCAGGCTGCCCTTCTTGTCCATCCCCCAGCACAGCCACCTTCCGGGCCATGAAGGAGCAGTGGTGACTGCCCTTGGGTGAGGACCTCAGTCCATTTGGGGGCTCATGGACTTTGGATTCCCAACCTCCCTCCCCGTCAAAGGTGTTAACCTCCCTCATGTGTCATATACTGCCCGTCTGCTGTCTTGTCTGTGTGCAAATGCAACCTATCCCACCCAATCCACCTCCCCAAACATCCCTACAGCCCCTACCCAACATCCCAATCTCACCTTAAAGAAAAAAGGACATCTGTCCCGCAAAAAAAAAAAGAAAAACAAAACATTGCCCCATACATAGCTCTACATTTTGCCATGTCCAGTGATGTAAATCAATCTACAACCAAATTACTCTACAAATGCATGTTGACAGTGCCCCTTCCTGTGCAGTGTGAGGCTGTAAGTTCCAAATTTGCCATATACCTATTGAATACCATTGAAACATACCTGCAGCCCCTACCCAACATCCCAATCTCACCTTAAAAAAAAAGGACATCTGTCCCGCAAAAAAAAAAAAAAAAAAAAAAAAAAAACATTGGCCCATACATAGCTTAATATTTCACCATCATGTCCAGTGATGTAAATCAATCTACAACCAAATTACTCTACAAATATATGTTCTCAGCACACCTCCCTGTGCAGTGTGAAGCTGTAAATTCCAAATTTGCCACATCAGTCACAGCTGTTGCTGCCAAAGAAATGTAGAGCTATGGTCCTGCTTACACCTGTCCTGCACATCCCTAGCTGCTTTTCATAATGTTTTACTCTCTGCTTGCCCCCATTTCATCACTTTCCTATCACCCTTTTTTCTTTTCTTTAGAGAGAGAGAGAGGTTATTTTAAACCTATACTTTCCCAAACACAAGAGACTACAGTTTGGACTGGTGGTCTTACACCAGCTTCTATCACCAACTATGACATAGTTAATGTAAATAATCCTGAATATGGTAACATGGGAGAGATTAATGCCAACTTTAAAAGTGCCTTTATTACATCTTTTAATAAATCCAGCAGGACAATTGTGGATATATTATACAAAAATTGGGTAGTTTTTTTTTTAAATAATAGAGGCATCAAGCAATGTGTGTGTGTATGTGGGGGGGGGGGACGAATATTGTATACCGGTGGGGTAGATGTCTTAAAAATATTTCAGAAACAAGTTACAATGAACCAAGTATTTGTAATATGAAAAAATGTGGGTCTTGTAACTATTGCAATTATATTCTTGAAGGTTCCACATTTAACATCAATAATGTAGAGGTGAAGTTAAGTAGTAAATGCACTTGCAGCACAGAAAAGGTTGTTTATTTTGCCTTCTGTATACTATGTCCTTGTTTCTATATTGGGAAAACCAAGAGAAAACTAAAAAAATTGGATTTATGAGCATCTAACAGAAAAAGATTCAAATGCATTAGCAAAACATTGTATGGAACTCCCTAACCACATTTTTAAGTTTTTTATAATCAAAGCTTTAGAGGTAGGAGATGAGAGGAGGTCCATGGATGCTTCATCTTGAGAAGCAGGAAGCTTTGTGGCAGCTTAGAACAAATGCCACCCAATGGCCTGGTATAAATGATTCATTTTCTATCATGTTTCCTAAGACTGAAGGCACTAGAGAAATAATGACAATAATACAATGTAAGGTCTCTATTTATTACACTAGTTTTAACATGTTTTATTCAAACACTGACATTTATATAGTTATTTACACATATATATATATATATATATATATATATATATATATATATATATATATATATAAATCACACACAAGGTATGTATCTATTTATTCATTGCTTTATCCTTTAATAGTTTTTTAGGATAAATACAATTTTTGAGTTGTAGCTTTTTTGTTTGCCACTTTAAGAAGGAAGAAGAAATGTTAATGTAAAAAAGAATTGTTTGCCGAGTTCTGTTGATTGGTTCCCATGCTGGGAAGGGGCGTGGTTTTATAAGTATAACATGTGGTTTTAAATGTTTTTAAATTTATTCTGAGGAAGTTTCTGAATGAACTCAAATGAAAGCACTTAATTTTACTGTGTCTCGTGGATTAATAAAACAGTGTTGGTTGAACAACTCTCCCTCCGTGTCCCTTTTCTACAATCGTTGGTGTTGGTTTTTGTTTTTTGTGGACAAACTGTATGTCACATGGGTGACATTTCTGGTGCATTTAACAGTTGACAAAACACCTGCTCAATCCATATCTAGCTACAGGTCTCCAAACATGACTATGGACACTTACCACACCTATTGGGACCTGCTGGAATCTGTCAGGATTCAATCGTCTACCCTGCTCCTGGGTGATGTCAAATACCCAACCATAGTGTGCCTGACTTATGCCACTGGAACATGAATGCACATAGATTCCTCGGCTTTGTCAATGGCAATGCAGTGGATCAGCTGGTCAACACTCCTACAGCAGGTGAGAATCTCATGTACTTGGTCCTAACCAACATAAGTAGCCATTGTAACACTCATACAGTGCCATCCTCCTTGGTAATATCTGACCACATAGTCATCACTGTTCAGGTCACCATCTTACCTGCCCCCCCCCTTTACAGTGTCAAACAGAATGGACTGTACACAAATGACTATAAATCCCCTCAGAGTAGGTAGAAGTAGCTGTACAGCCAATGCCCCATTTGTTGGAACTAGCAGCAGTGTCCAGTTCCACACCACAATACTATGTGGGCACCCATGGCCGGCCTTAGGCATAGGCGAACTAGGTGACTGCCTAGGGCGCCATACTGGCCGACCTTGTAAAGGGTGCTTTTTTCTTTATGTATTTATTTATTTTAATTAATAAAGTTTGCATTCTTCTCGGCTCATAACCGGAAGCATGAACCACAGCGCGAGAGGGGGTGAGTGCCCCCCCAACCTTGCAGGTTGGCTAGGAGACTTAAAAAAAAAAAAAAAAAAGGTCTTTACCTTGTGGTACAAGCGTCTGTTACTTTAAGGAGGAACATGAACATGCATGCTTGACAACGCCAGAGTGGACCTAAATATATTCTTCTGGCCTGCGCGTAATTTAAACTAGCAGTTCCTTTAATAAATGAGCCAAGTCCACATGTCTACCTGTAGCCATTTGGTTTAGAAAGCAGGTAAGTGTATGTGTGTGTGTGTCTATGTGTAATTTAAGCTGTTCATTTCTGTATGAGAGAGAAAGTGTGTGTGTGTGTGTGTGTGTGTGTGTGTGTGTGTGTGTGTGTGTGTGTGTGTGTGTGTGTGTGTAATTTAAATTAGCTGCTCTGTTTGTATGAGAGATGAAGTGTGTGCATGTGTTAATGTGTGAGAGTAGGTTTGTGTATGTTGCTAATACGCTGAAAGTCTGTCAGTAGCAAAATCACTTTCTTATCTGTGATGCATATACATTTATAAAATATTGCATATAGTGCATCTTTTAAATGTGTCCCAAAGCAGAACAGACAAACTCAGTAACGACAGGGCACCTGGAAGTTTTGGATAAAGTACGAGTACGAGTATCAAGTTATTTTAAAATAAAACCACAAACTTTGCAGAACACTTATACAAAGTTAGTCCTATGTTTTGGATGAAAACGTGGGGATTCAAGTTAAGCATTAATAAACTTTGTAGATGTTTGTGTGGAGGTTGTGGTTTTATTTTAAAATAGCTTGATCGACTACTTTATCTGATATTTCCAAGTGTTCTGTTATCGAGTTCAGTTTTAAATGTCCATACTCAGCTTTGTATATACTTAACTCAGACATGTTGTATGTGTGTTTAGTTAGAAGTTCTGGTGCAGGCACTTACTGTAAGCTGAAGACTTTTTAAAATGCATCAGTTATTAATAGATAAAACTATGACTCGTAGAGTAAGTCTCATGTGGTGCCTTATGGAGCCTTTAGCCTGTATTTTGAAGAAAAAAAAAACTTTAGCTTGTTTTACAAAAGTCAGCTAATAGTATTAGTGTTTACAAGAATGTTTTGCTGTGTTCTTGGCCCAAGATCAGTTGTATGAGCTTTTCATCAACTGTTTCACTAAAATGCAACAAGGAAATTTTACATAATTTGGGTCATACGCCACTAAGACATATTTATATAATTTTGTTGTACAAACTGAAATAATGTACTTTCATTGAAATAGATATACCCCACAAAGCACGATTAAATATATTATGCATAGTTTAGACTTAATGGCCTTTCAAAAACAGTGGCAGTAATGCTTTTTCGGTACCTGTGTTATGTAGCATTCTAATCTAATTCCAAAATACAAGACAGCTGTTTACAGGATCAGGAGTTCAGCACTATTCTACACTGAGTGAAATGCTATACTATTAATTGTGTGATGCAATGCAAGTGGAAAGTCTGAAATGTATATGATTTTTTTTTTTGTCTATGATATTCTTAAACGCATTTCCAGTGGTCTTACTGATGGGACATTTTTTAATTCTAATTTCACTGTCTGCTTTACAGACTGAACTAAATACAATATGTACATTGAACATTAAGTGCTTTGCCTTTATACCTTTCAGTTATTAAAATTAATTAAATATGCAGTTCACCAGATGTAAAATCCTAAATCCTTTGGTATTAAATGTTGATTATGTTTCTACAATACTAAGATACGAATGGCTTCAAATGCCAGCCTGCTATGTCAGAAGAGAGAGAAAGTAGGTGTGTGTGTGTGTGTGTGTGTGTGTGTGTGTGTGTGTGTGTGTGTGTGTGTGTAATTTAAACTAGTGGTTCCATTTGGTTCTGTATGAGAGAGAAACATATGTGTCTGTTTGTTGCATGAGAGAGTAGAGTAGGAGTGTGTGGAATTTAAACTAGTTAATTGCTGTATGAAAGAGAAGGTATGTGTGTGTTGCTATGTGAGAAAGTAAGTGTGTGTTTAACATACCTTTTTAAGTGTTCAGATTTAGCATTATAGTTTGTCTGTTTCTCATAAAATTTGTGGTTTTCTGGCAAATCAGGGAGGACTGAAGTCATGAAATGACATCTATATGAGTTTCAAACTTTGCATCCTTCACAAAATACATGCTAATACAAATCCTGCTATTCTAGTAACTAACTTTCTAAGTTAAAAAAAAGCACTACTTCACTGTCCCTATTTTTTGGCCATTGCATTCATGTTATTTTAGGCTATGTGCAGATTGTTTGCATTAAGATCTTGAGAAGTATGCATACCTTTCAACTGTCCAGATGTTTGCAGACTGTCCAGATTCTTGCCTCACAAAATGTTTGGTTTTCTGGAAAATCACTAAAGATTGAAATTAAATGTCATACACTTGAGTTTCAGTTTTCATTTCCTTTAGACAATGCCTGCTAAGATAAATGCTATTATCCTAGCAACTTTCTAAGTCTATAACAGCAATATTTATAATCTGTCCCTCTTTTGGGGTCTTTGTGCCCCCCCCACAATATTTTAGGCTTTGTCCAGCTCTCTTGTGCTGAGCGGTTGGCAGGTATGGAGGCATGGTATGTAATGCCCTAGTTGCCAATTATTTGGTGCATTTTAAGGGGGGATAGTGGTTCTGCATTCCTGAGTGTGTCCTCCTTTGTTTAAGATGCCTAGTGACTATAAACTTGTCGGCTTCTCAGTCATTCCTTACTGTAGTATTACCAGTTTTTTTTTTCTTTATGTAACGTAGGCAATTAATTCTTAAAGAGCAGCAGGCATTGCATTTGTAGATGAAACATTGACATGTAAAGTTGTTTGCTAGTAACAGCCTTTTCATTATTTACAAATCTCTTTAATGTAGAATTATTCAGATGAAATATAGTTTTGCAGAGATTGTCCTTATTGACATACTGGTGGATTGTTATGACATAAGTTTGAGTGGCCTTTTATGGTTAAAACATTCTGAAATGGTCAGTTTTGTCATAATTGAGCCATGTATTTTGTTTCATTGCTTACTAGAAACATGCTCAAAACTAAAAATTTAAAACACAACGCTACAAAGTTAAAACACACCAATAAGTGGTGCCTTATTATACAAGGAATATTTAATACAATCAGGAAGGTGAATCAAAGAGCACATATATGTCTGCATGGCCATAAAAATGTGTTCAAGGAACCTACAGTTTTAAAACAGTCCAAATGTAAACCTAATTCTCCACTGGCCAGATGCATTTTATTTGAATGCGAGTTTTAATGCTGTTTCAATTAATGTGAGTTTCAATGGCAGTGAAGTTTACTGCTCTTGCTAAGTCTGTTTTCATTGCCAGACTGTACTGTTCAGCAAATGGCTATTGGTGGTTGTGCATTTTATTTCAATATCTAATGGTTGTAGAAGTAAATAAGTAACAGTATACATACTGATAGGTTTGAACAGTGTTTATGGTAACTGGGGAGAAATACCTAAGTAATGGAACTCTAGTATGGCTGGGGAGGGGGCTGCTGTAAGAGGGGCTGCTCAGGGGGGGGACCTCCAATCTATTACCATGCCTAGGGTCCCATTTGACCATGATCTGGCTCTGCCAATAAAGTATGAGTAATTTGCATGGGTCCTTTAAATCCCGAAAAAACACTGCGTGGTGGCGGCGCCTTCTTTAAGGAGTCCCATGAGTGTTTCACATGCACACAGGCCAACGTGGGTAGTGGGTAGAGACAAATTACCATTTTTATAAGTGGGTCTCTGTCCATAATGGTTTGGGAACCACTGCTCTACACCAACTACCAGACTGCTGACAAAAATGAGTTTGAGTTTATTTTTAGGGAGGAGTTGTGCATTTTTAAGGGATTATGAGTTTCAGGTCATTTTCATGGAATTGTGAGCTTCAAAGGAAGAAAGTTCACTGCTGCTCATGCTGTTTTCAGTGTGCAACTGACTGCTTTGTTTATCAAATGGTAGACTGTGTTGTAGAATTTGAAAGCAGTGTTAGTAGCATAATTTGCCTTTGGTGCAGAAGGCTGTGGATTCTACTCCCACACCATGTAGATGAAGTGCTGACATTGTAGCACCCATATGATTGCTGATTATTTGGTGCATTAAAAAGGGGGGAGGGGTTACACTCCTGAGTGTGTCCTCCTTTGTATGAGATATCTAGTAGGTATGAACCTGTCAGTTTTAGTCATTTCCTATTGCAATATTACCAGTTTATCATTTTTTTAATTGTAATATAAGGCAATTAATGTTTCAAGGGCAACAGGCATTGAATTCATAGATGAAACATTGAGGTGTAAAGTTACTTGCCAGTAGCAACCTCTTCATTAGTTACAGATTTCTTTAATGTGGAATTATTCAGAATATTTTACTTCTGCTGAGATTGTGTATTGATTGATATTGGTGGATTGTAATGGCGTTTTATGGTTGAAATTTTCTGAAATAAGTAGGGTTGTCATTTTTGGTTAATACATTTGGTTTCATTGCCTATTAAAAGAATGTTAAACTGCAATTTAAAACACTTTCTAGCAAGTGGCACTGATATTATACAAGGAATATAATTTACTACAATCAGGAAGGTGAATCAAAGATACATGTATGCATGGCCTTAAAAATGTGTGCAAGGAGTCTCTATTGAAAACAGCCCAAAGATAAACTTAATCCTCCTCTGGCCAGATGCATTTTCTGTTAATGTAGGTTTTCATGCCATTTTAATGGTGGAGAAGTTTACTGCTTATGCTAAGTCTGTTTTCATTTTGAGACTGTATTGTTTAGCAAATGGCTATCTGTGTTTGTGCTATTCCAGCTTAAGCTACTGTACACAGGGAGGAGAGAGGCTGCTATTCTTCTTTCACTGAGCTGTAGGATTCACTCACCTACCCCAAAGTAAATTAAACTGTTTAACTTAAGCAACCATTTAAAACAAGGCACACGGGTTTCTATTTTCTGAGGACATGACTTTTATAGTAAAATATGTGTGAAGGAACAACTTATAAAGTGGGTTTATTAAAGGAAAATTCCACCATCATTCACTTGCAGTTTAACTATATTACAAGGTATATTTTCTCCTATGCATTTAAATAACTGAAGGAAATTACTGGAGTGGCCGCCTTGGAGAGTGGCCTATCTATGTATGGGTGTGGTTTATACAGGCGCTCATTAGTATGGTGTGGGTGGGGCTTAAGGGGCGCCAGAGTACTACTTTGCCTAGGGTGCCATTTCAGCTAAGGCCAGCCCTGTGGGTACCCATATAGTGGATGGACTCAGCAGTACCTGACAGGACAACATCATCCTCCTCAAGGTAGGGTAAATGCCTGTGGTGGATGACAGCAATACACAAATGCCATAATAGGTGGAATTAATTGCTGGATGGGCCAAGAAGGAAAAGGTGTCTCAGTGGAAGCAATGTCACCTTGATCTGTACAAGCAAATAATGGCACAGGTGATGTACTCTAAGGCTGTCTTTGACTGCAAATCAGACACATCCACCAAGGCAAATCACTAGGCCTTCTACACATGTGTCTGCAATTCCAGAGGAAACACATAAATCTGCTCTGTAGTGGTGGTTAAGAACACCACATGCACATATGGCATAGATATAGGCAACTGGGTACAGACAGGCAAAGTATAAACACCACTGCCCTGTCCCCCCAGTGTTACACATGTGCATGTACAGCACCTACCCCTCTCCCCTCATCATCAGGAAGCAGGTCTGTAATGCTCTTTCAAAGGCAACACACAGAGGTCTCCATAGTCATGATACCATCCCTGGCTGCATCCCACATGAACACAGGCATGGGCTGTCAGATCCATTCCACACTGTAGTCAACCACAGCCTGAGTGACATCCCACCTGCACAGAAGACAGCCACTGTCATCCCTATACACAAAGGAGGAGCAATCCACCACCCCAGCCAATATGATCCACATCAGCCTAACTAGCCTGGTCTGCAAAGGCATGGGAGGCAATATTGAGGACAATATGAACAGGGACATTGGCAATATCAAAATGCCTGAGCCCACACACCATGCTATTGTCAAAGGGAGATCAGGCCTGTGAAACCTGACTGACCTCTTTGCAGTGGCCAACACACACAGGGACAAGGGGAAGATAATGAACAATGCCTACCTTCACCTAGCCCAGTCCTCTCACACTAATCCCCAGGAGGACAGGATACATAAGCCTCCACAGCTAGGCACCAAACTGTACATTACCAGATGTGTAGCTAACTGGCCCAATGATAGTACCCACTCAGTCAAAGTAGTAGAACCCACTTCCAATAGATTCATCCACAATGGTGTACCTCAAGGATCGGTCTGGGGGCCTCTACTGTTTGAGATATATGTATGTGTGGTACAGGACAATAGCCCCGTCAGGGCTGTGAAGGTGCAGTCATAACTGTCTTGCAGATGGGGATGTCAGTCCCACCATATCCATATGGGGACTCATGGGCCTCTGATTCCCAAACACTTTCCCCGTCCAAGGTGTTTACCCCCCACATGTGTCATACACTACCTCTGTCTGCTGTCCTGTCTGCCTTTTCTGTCTCCCTACCCAACCTACCTCCCCAGATGTACCTACAATCCTTCCCCAACATCCCACTCTCACCTTAACAAAGAAAAAAAAGGCATCTGTCCCCAAAAATATTATTGACCCATACATAGCTGTCCAGTTTGCACAGGTGTCTACTGGACACATGTAATCTGATTCAACGGGCTTGACAACACATATCTGTTGTCCTCACCCCTCTCTCTGTGGTTTGAGTGTCCAAATTCACCTCCAAATTCCATACAAATGATCAGCTATTGCTATATAATAAATGGACAGCTATGGACCTTCCCTATACACGTCCTCCACCTCCCTAGCTACCTTTCATATTGTTTTCCTTCTGCATGCCCCTTTCTCACCACTTTCCTATAACCCCTTTTTCTTTTCTTTTAAAGGAATTAGCATGGGTGTAAGCATCAGTAAGCAGGAGTAAGTGAATTTGCACGATGCTAAGTGAAGCCAAAACGGATTAAGCATCTGTACGGTTAACCATATGTTGGCATCACTTAGTGTCACGCAAACCCGCTTAAAACTGCTTTAATCACTCTTTCTCCATCAGCCACTGCTCTGCCTAACAACAAAATAGTCAGCCCTGCCAAGTCTCAAACCCAAGACCATGTACACCATAGTCAGAGCAATGTGCCACTACATCATTTGAGATGTAGCAATTTCTGATACTTTTTCAAACATATCCTGTAGTAGCGTCATGCAACAGTAGGGAAAAAAGCTCTGTTGAATTACTCAGGTTTTTATATATACATATACAGATATATACGTATGGAGATACATATATATGAAATATATATAATATATATATATATATATATATATATATATATATATATATATATATATATATATGTTCATAACATGTAGTGCACTCATATCTCAGAACCATACCTCTCAGACTGTTAGTGCAAGTAATCTGGGCAAAGGCTGGAAGAATGATGGGACAATGGGCCACAACTAGGGACATATTTCAAATATTGTTCTTAGAAATGTAGAAAGTTGCTTGAGTAACAGGGTTTGTTTCAGCATACATGTTCTGAAGGATATGAGGTCTGGAACTGAAATTATGTCATCCTTTACTAACAGACATCCTCAGATCCCCTTAGTGATTTACCAGAGAAATTAGAATAAATTGTGGAACAGAGACAAAATATGAGCAATAAACCTGGATGTTCTGCAACAATCTGGCCAGTTGAGATGTATGCTCAGAACCCCTCAGTGCAACAAATCTGGACCAAGCCTGACAAAGTGGGGGGAGAAAGACATGGCAATAGGGACATATCTGAAATACCTGACTAGATAAGCTGAGATGGTTGTTACAGTAGCACCATCTGTTTTAACATGCATTGAAACTGCACAACTCCAAGACTCAGTTGCCTCTCAGTAGTTAGTGCCTGTAATCCTCAAACCATCCCACTGATTTGTCAGACATAACAGTTATGGGGACCAAACCAAAGATATGAGCCAGACAACTGGACATCCTATGAATATCTAGACATAACATGACAGTAGGGAAAGTACACTGAGCTGCTTAGCATGACACTAAGCACCGTCCAAACTACAGTCAGACTGACACAACACTACCCCAAGTCAGCTATGGTTAATTACACATGCATTTGTAAATATATCAGGCACTACAGGGATGTAACAGTACTGAAAAACAGTCATCGATGTGAGCCTGCATACCCACAACCAGTTTCAACACAGTTACAGTGACATACTGGTAAGCCAAATGAACAGTAGAGAATAATGACTGTGTGAACATAAATATGATGTTTGACACTCACACAGTATCCCTACATATAATGCCTCAAGTCACACAGGGTAAAATGAGACTCCTGCGGTGGTACAGAACATGTCTCAGTCTGCACCTATAAACATATGCAGATGGTAGACCGCCAGAAACTGGAGCAGTGTGCAAAGTCAGATAGAAAAGTAGCCCTGACACTTAAATGCATCCCCCTCCCTACACAGCACAACAAACATGTACACACTACACTGCTACACAATCCTGACAGTCTGTTAACAATTGCTACACATACACAGACCCCCTCAACTGTACAGACTCTCAGAGAATTTCCAGGTTCTGTCCTCATATATATGGCCCCTTCCTCATAACATGTCTGGCATTCTGCTACATCACTGGGATGATATCATGAAGGAAGGCACTAACTAATGATATACCATACCTATCAACCTCTTACTGCATGACATCTGGACAAAGCCTGACATAAATGGGGGACAGAGGCCCAAACACAGGGGCATAACTGAAATATTGCTGTTATAAACTGAGAAAGTTGCTGGTGTTATAGGGTTTGTTGTAACACATCTTAACTGAGGGATATGAAGTCAGAAACACAAATGGAAGTTTGCATTTACTGAGTGCAATACCCAGGGTATGCTACTGAATTGCCAAGGGCAACAACTGTCGGAGGAACAGACCAAACATAAGAGTATAAACTCTGGCCATTCTGCGGTTAGCCCTACAGTTGAGAATCATGTCAACCACATAACACTGTCAGACTGAGACCCAGGCAGAATATCCATGCCCACACAAACCTTGTTAAACTACCATGAATCCAAATGTATAACAGCAATACTTGCATTCTGTCCCTAAGTCTGGAACTTTCTCCCCAATTTTGTTGGGCTGTCACCACAGTTTAAGTTGTAACAGGTATTTCCAACGACCTTCTGTGATGCTGTTTTTCACACACCTTCATGAAGTCCTCCTCACAGGCAAGTAAATGGGGCAACGCCCACTTGAATACTCAATTATATATGTGTTGCCATGCCATTGGCCATAGGAATAACAACACAGCTGTTCTGCGTGCAATTAGAAAGTAGGCGACACCAATTGGTGCACGGGCCATCAGGTGTTCATGAGCATGACCTACAAAAGGCAAGCTGCTGTCTATGCAAAACCAATGTATACCTTACATCTGAGTGAGAGAGAGAGACAGACAGACAGACAGACAGACAGACAGACACACACACACACACACACACACACACACACACACACACACACACACACACACACACACACACAGACTGTGAATAAAATAAAAATACTCGGAAACTATACTTGGAAAGAAATAGTATGTCAAACAAGTAAGCATGTAATGGAATGCAGTACGGGTATGTAATAATATGAAATAGGTAGTTTAACAAATCTGTCTCAGCAAGACTTGCTGCACTGATATATTGTTGATCAGTTGAATTGTATGACCTCATGGTATGGCCATAGCATCTGGGTCTGTCTGCAGTGACATAGATCACAATTCATGCCCCTGAGTTACCCCAAGAAAGGATGGCTCACATATGACTATTACTGGAGTGTCTGTTGAATAATACTGACTGTGACACTGCTAGGCCAGCTACTGGGATGTCATTGATATCCACATGTTACTTCTGAATACAGCTATAATACACATGTTTATTTCACAAATCTGAGTCCTACGTGCACAGTAAACTACTGTTGCAGACGTGTGTTTTGAACTGCATGTGATATAATGAGGTCATACCATTCAACTGTCCAGTGTTATGCATACTGATCATATGTGTGCCTCACATTTGTAGTCATTTACTCATAAGATTTGGGTTATGTCCCTCAAATCATTGGCAAATCTGTGAAGACTGACATTAGAACATAATAGCATATGTATGACTGTCAGACATCCTCCAGGGTATTTCTGTGTACGAAAAGCCTACTTTGCTATCAACTGACTTAAGTGTGTTACAGCAATATTAACAAAGTGTCAATAACTTTGGCCCGTCATTTCATTTATGTGTGCCATCCTCCAGATGTCCTGCTCTAACAGGTTGAGAGGTATGACTGAGCAGGAAGAGTTTAAGTACAGTGTGCCATACTGACACAGAACAGAAATGTATATCAGGTATTACCTGTGCACATGTATGTATGAGTAGGTGTAGCTGGAAGCCTGAAAACAACAGACATGAGATGCAAAACATCATGTAAATAAGCTATACATGTTGTAGTGTAATCTTAGTTTCAGTGCATCCAACAGACATAGATTTCCACAGCTACTGGTTGTTGCATTGCCCTGACACAGACATGGGTACTAGAATAAGCATGATTATCCAGTTGAAATTGGAGAGGTGTCCAACTGTGTCATGACCTTGTGTCCATGCCTACTACAAACAGCTATATAAGAACCTACATAGCTGTATGGACTCAGCAATACCGGACTTATAAAGCCCGCCTCCACCAAGGTGGAGTAATCCCCTTTGGTGGACCGCAGCAATACACAAACCACATAATTGGTCACTATATTGGCTGTACAAGGACAATTATGAGCAGGCACCAACTTGGAAGCAGGTCAACCTTTGTCTGAACAAGCGTATAAGGTCACAGGTGTGTCACTGTAAGGCTAACTATGAGTACAAATTGGACACATTCACCAAGGCCTATCACAAGGCTGTCTTCACAAATGTCTTCCATCTCAGAGGCAACAACCCAACCCACCCTGTACTGGTGGTCAATCACACCACATACACACACAGCAGAGCTATAGCCATCCTGCTGCAGATGGATTAAGGGAAAACATCACCCCCTATTCCACCATCAGTATAGGTGGATATGCACAGCACCTGCAACACTCCCCTCATCATCAGGAAGCAGGTACATAATGCCTACTCAAAGGCAACAAAATAAGTCTCCATGGGACTTGATAACATCCCTGTCTTCATCCTACATGAAATCAGGCATATGCTCCCAGCTCCATTACACACTGTACTCAAGCAAAGCCTGAGCACCACTGACATCCCATCTGCAAGGAAGATGACCACTGTCATCCCTCTGCACAAAGGTGAAA
This sequence comes from Protopterus annectens, assembly GCF_019279795.1. Lineage (NCBI taxonomy): Eukaryota > Metazoa > Chordata > Ceratodontiformes > Protopteridae > Protopterus > Protopterus annectens. The sequence goes on from NC_056741.1 coordinate 1,875,884,057, forward strand.
GATGAATGTTGGATTATGCAATTTACTGGCTCTCATTGGGGGAACAAGACACATCAGGACTAGAAGTGCAATGGAAGCTCACTGTGCTGACAGATGGCAGGGTAATGCTGTTGTCGTACGTGGTGGCTAATGATAAACAATGTTGCTGTTTAGGTTCTGTAAAGAATGTTGCCCAACATATGAGGTCTTGTAATGTGTTTCCCTGTTTATTTCTTCCAGGTGCCATGCCACATGTCTGTCAGCCCCAGTACTCTGCAGCTGAAAATTAGGTTATTATTAACCTTATCATCCAGCACTATGGGGTGATGTTTGGCCATAGGCAACAAGATCTGTGGAAGCGGACTGCCCTGTGGGATGAGGTGGTCCACAGGGTGAACAACACTGGCCACCATGGCTGCACATATGATCAGGTCAGGCATTGTGAGACTGACCTGATACATCGTGCCTGGCAAAGGGCTGCTGCTGTGGCCAGGAATTATAACGCTACAGGTGGGGGTCCTGCCACACAGGCCCCACTTACTGCAAAAGAGGAGCTCCTTGCCAACCTTGGGGAAGCCCCCACACACCAGCCAATACAAGAAAAACAAGTTGTGGAGGTGAGTGGCACCCAGGCAACAGGCAAGGAGCATCCAGGTAAGGCCACAGTGCACATCAATTGAATCATGTAGCAGTCATACTGGCTTCTGTGGAGTACCTAGATGCCTACAGTATGTGAGGCCAAACTGCATTTGTGGGTGGGGTTTAGTAACGCATACAAGTGCAAATGTATGGTGAAGAACAGCAAATTGTGTATTATCAGAGCTTGCACTGTACATGTGCAGGAAAGTAGCATTCATCTTGTACCAATGCCAAATGCGAGTCTGCTGACAAATACCTCTCCCCACAACTACGTAGGTATCTCTGGTCTGGATGTGGGACAGCAGCCTGAAGCTAGTGAGTATGGGATTGTCCTGTTGTGGCTCACCAGTACCCCAGGCATGTTAAGGTCATGCATTTTGCCATGCACACAACTGTTACTCTCAACCATATTGTGATATCTGCATGTTCACTTGTGGTGGGGTTAGCTGCAATGCATCACAGTGGTCGTCACAGGGGCTTATTTGCAGGAAAGGTAACATATCTGTAGCATACCTCACAACCTGTCATTGCAAGAAATTTGGACAAAGACTGACAAAATGGGGGGACAAAAGCCAAAAACTGGGGACATATTTTATAAATTATTGTTATACAGTGCATATAAATGGTGTACACACACCTGTTAAAATGCCAGGTATTTGTGATATACAAAACTGAGAGCACAATAAAACATTTCCATACTTTTCCAACCTTTCATGTAACCTATAACCTGTACAATTCAATTGTAAAACAAACAAATCTGTTAGGGGAACAATTATGACAAATGAAAAACGTACAAGAAGCTAGATGCATGTGTGCACAGGCTAAAGCTAATATTGTTTTGAAGCAGCTTTTGATATAACTACAGCATTACGTCTTCTCAGCTACAAACCTGCCATCGATTACAGAGACACTGATTAACAGCAAATAACAGTCAGCTGTCCTACCAGGATTTACCTGAAATTTACTCAATTGCCTGGTACAGCAACAGCCATGGTTCACATATAGCTTAAGAAGCAGCAAAGGGATCTCATTTCATCTCAGCCCAGAGAAGGGTAAAAAAAAATGTATATGCCATGGACCACAGCGCAGACAGTCATCAAAAGGTGGTGAAAATATAGGGCAACAGTGACTTTGCAAAGAAGAGGACATCCCTCCAAATGTGTTGAAGAGACAAGACCAAAACTGGTCAGGGAGGCTGCAAAGAGACCTACAGCAACACTAAAGGAGTTGCAGAAATCTCTGGCAAGTACTGGTTGTGTACTACATGTAACAACAATCTCCCGTATTCTCCACATGTCTGGCCTATGGGGTAGGGCTGGAAGATGGAAGCCTTTTCTCACACAGAACAACATCCAGATCTGGCAAAATTCTCAAGAACAATACATCAGGTCTCCCAAAAGCATGTGGGAAACTGTGTTATGGTGTAATGAGACCAAGGTTGCACTTTTTGGCAACAATTCCAAAAGGTTTGTTTGGCACAGTAACAACACTGTACATCACCAAAAGAACACCATCCCCATGGTGAAGCATGGTGATTGTAGTGTCCTACTTTGGGGTTTCTGGAAGTGGGCCTTTAGCCAAGGTGGATGAGGTTATAAACAGTTCCAAATAACAGTGCCTTTTGGCCCAAAATCTTCATGTATCTGCTAAGAAGCTGTAGATGAAGAGGAATTACACCTTTCCACATGACGATGACCCAAACCAAACATCCACATAAAGAATATGGCTTCATCAGAAGACAATCAATGTTTTGGAATGGCCCAGCCACAATCCACGCCTACAGCTAATTGAAAATGTGTGGGGTGCCCTGAACAGGACTGTGCACAAGAGATGCCCTCAAAATCTAACAGAGGTGGAGGGCTTCTACAAGGGGGGGGGGGGTGCAAATATTGCGAAGTCAAGATGTGACATGCTAATAGACACCTTACCAAGAGGAATGACTGCTGCTATTAAATCAAAAGGTGCTTTAACAAAGTATTAGTTTAAGGGTGTGCGCATTCATGCAACCAGCCTGTTGTACGTATTTCACCTTCTATATGTTACCCCTAACCGATGTGTTTGATCTTCAACTGGATTGCACAGGTTATAAGTCACATTAAAGGTGGGAAATGTCATGAAATGATTTCTGTGGTCTCATGTTATATATCAGCAAAACCTGGCTTGTTAACAGGGGTGTACACTTACTATAGCCACTGTAAGCTTAGCAGATTGTGTAACTGGTTTTGTTTTAACATACATATACTGCAGGTGCTGAAGTGTGAAACTCAAACTATGTCATTAATTAGTGATGCCAGTCCTCAGATCATCCCAGTAATGTGTCAGACAAACACAGGATTTATGAGGAACAGACCAAAAAATATCAGCCACACATCTAGACATTCAGTGAAGCTCTGTACAGTTGAGAGGTATGTTCTGTAGGAGTCGGCACTGTGCTATACAGTCGGATCATCACAGTTACTTACCAGAGAAATACAAGATGGATTATGCACAGACCTATATTATGAGTTAAAGGCTAGACATTTTTGCACAGTCCGGCCAGTTGGGAGGAGTGGCTACAGCCAGTTGACTGATGAAGCTGTGTAAAAGGTCCAGCACCTTGGTGATATGCTGGCTGGGGATGTCATGGTTGTGCAGCATTCTTCTTACCTGACAGATCGGGTTCCTATCAAGTAGTTGAACCTTTACAAGTTTGAAGCACATATGGCCGAGACCATACGTTCGAATTTGTAAAAGTTAGAGCATTTGAATGGAAATCTCCATAAGCAGAGGTTTCCATTCACTTCAATGTGGTGCGATCTCGGAGCTGGTATATTTAAGTAGCAGGTGGTGTGGGGGGTGCAGGGGGGATCTTGCCCCCCTGCTTACAACAATTTTCTTTTTGTCAGTTGTGTTTTTATTTATTTTTTTATGTAGTCGAAGTTCTGTACCTTCAAACATAATGGTTCGACCATTAGATGTTCGGAGTTACAGAACTTCGACTATCTGATATAGACCTGACAGATCATATCCTGGTGTGGCCATACCTGTCAACTGTACAGATTCTCACAGATTATATGGATGCATGCCTCATATATCTGGTCGGTTTCCCTTAACATTGCCGTTTTCTAGCACATTTGTTGCAAATCACTCACACTTGCAGTCAGGGAATACTGACAGAACATTAGAGTTTCAGACTTTACACCTTTCATGACATCCATGCTACTACCCTCTGTTATTCTATCAATTGTCTAACATTATGAGAGCAATATTTCAAATGTGTCCCTATAGTTGGGCCTTTATCTCACCACTATCTATGGCTTTGTCCAGATTTCTTCCTCTACGAGGTTAAGTGGTATTCTACTAGCATTTAGCAGCATGGCCTTACATTTACATTTTGCTGACTGTGTTATGTTGGTAGTATGAACCCCGTGACATTCTCTACAAAGGTACTATGGGCAAGGCATGGGGCTTTGCCAGAGGCCTGTAGGCCATGTCAGACTGCTGCAGGCCATGTGTAGCAAGGCAGTGCATTCTGTCACTCATATGTTCCCAGGCTGCCAGGCAGTGGACCCCTCTGGGGTGACAATGGTAAGTGACAGAACACACTGCTGTGCTACAAGGTACCATACCTCTCTACATTTGTGAGCCAGACATCTGGACAAAGCCATGAGTAATTGGGTGACAAAGGCCTAAATATACAGACTATTGTAACTACTGGCCTTACAAACCTGGAAAGGTGATGCAATAACAGATTTTGCATTACCATGCATTTTTCTATAGGGTATGAAGTCTGAGACACTACAATCCATCAATATTTTCTGAAATTAGACTTTTGTGGTTTGCCAATGATTTGACAGACAAACAGTATTTCTGAATAAAGACACCACAGATATGATGCAAACCTGTGTACATTCTGCAAAAGGTCTGCACAGTTGTGAGATATGGTAGGCACTATGTAGGTTACTCCAACCTGTATAATGTTCATATGTGTGGCCCCCTGTACATGACCTGTCCAGCTTCCTGGCAGTAATGGATAATGACATCTGGACAAGTGTGTACAACTCCCACCGTATGTGTAGCTGACATGCAAAATAGTTGGCACTGCATTTCGTGGAACATGGCCCTGTCTACCACAGTACTGTACCTAGGCCAGTAGGACACAACAGCCATGAAAAGTTGCTGGCCACATCCTGACAAGTATTCCCCACACATATGCATAGCTTATTGACCCCTGCATGTTGTGGACATGCAACAAGTTATCATGTTGATTGGGACGGCCCTAGCAATGTGTGCTCTACTGCTATTACCCTACAAACTTACATGTTACTGCATTTCTATGTGAATATGTGTGTGTGGGGGGCACACCTGTCAACAGTACACATTTGCAAGGACTGTGCTGATAAGGGCTTTACATTTTGCTTCCATTTAGCATAGTATTGTGTCCTGTCTTGGAGAATAGAGGCATATCTCTAGAGACCACAGGTTAGATTGTAATGCCATACAATTGAGTTTCAGACTTCTTACCCTTCAGAGAGTCTTACTGCACCTGCAAGGCCTGCTGTGATATCACTGTGTAAGTCTGTAGGGGGGTATTCCATCATTGTCACTGTTTGTGTGCCTTTGTCAGACATTCTTTTATGGTTTTATATGGGTGAATTGCTGTGTGAGAATGGGATCCCCCACAGTGACATCCATGCATGTGACCTATGACCCCCCCTTAGTTGGCCCCCCACATATAATGCAATGGGATCTGTCACCTTAAATGATACTACATAGTGTGGGGAAGCCAGAATTGTGTAGACATTTCCTGGTGTCACACATAGCTGTCAGTTGTCTGCTGGCCTCCCAGTAGGCCAACCCATTCCGTTGCATGCATGCAACCTTTCCATAGATATGCTACCAAAACATAGTAATCCATTCATTTATTTATTAAGAAGACTGACTTACCTTGTGCCTGTGGCAGTTTTAAGGACTGTGCTTGAGGGCTGCCTATGTTGGATGCCACAGTACACTGCCTATACATGGTAAGTTACAGGCAATATGTAATGTGCGTGTCATCCATTTTACTGTTTGTGCGAGTCAGAGAGAGGTCACAGTCCCTGGGTCTCTAGGGTGTCAGTGTGTGTGCCATGCATTACCTCTTTGCCAAGGCCTGGGCAGACTGGGCATGCCTCCACCTATGTATGGGAGCAGGCTAGGGGGCTTCCTCTTTTGAGCCCCTCTGTGCCTATGGGGACCTTGGCAATGGTGGGGGGCTGTGTAGCCCTTCCCCATGCTGTTCCTGTTGCAGCTGTTTCCACAGGATCATATTGTGTAGCATGGCACATACTATAAACATGTGTGCACATGTGGCTGGAGAGTACTGCAAGACTCCACCAGATATGTCAAGGCAGCGGAACCGTGACTTGAGCATCCCAAAGACATGCTCTATTTTGATCCCGGTTTGTGCTTGTGCCTCATTATGGTGTTCTTGTGTGGATGTGTGTGCATTTCTGATGGGTGTCATCATCCACAACTCCAGTGCATAGCCAGCATCCCCCACCAAATGGCCATACAGGATGCTCCAACTAGCAAATGACTGGTGCAGCTGTGACGAATGCCAGATATGGAAGTCATGATAGCTTCCAGGGCTGCCAGCACACACATTCATGATAATGCCCTGGGCATTGCACATGACCTGGCAGTTGATGGAGGGGAAGCCCTTGTGGTTTATGTAGACCCTACCCTGTTCACTGGGTGGTGCTTTGATGTGGATGTGTGTGCAGTCTATCTCAACCAGTACTTCCGGATTTTCTGCTACATGGGGGAAGAGATGCACATTGCTAGTCCTCTCCTCACAGGTGTTGGGGAAGTAAATGTGCTCACCAGCATGTGGTAGGATGGCATCCAGGAACTGGTGGGGTACCCTGGATGCGGATGCCTGTGAGACCCCCATGATGTCCACAGTACATCTTTAGAAAGTACCTGTAGCAAGTATTGTTAAGGCTACACATACCTTGGTATCCACTGGGATGGGTTCCCCTCTGTTAGCTCTGGGTCTGACGAGGCCTGCACAGCTCGATGATTTGCTGCAGTATGTCTCTATCCACCCTGTAGTGCTCTACTCTCTACAGATCATGTAGCTCCTGATAAGTTACCATGGGTCCGAACACTCTTCTCCTCCTCCTCGGTCTGTGGCGGTTGTCAGCATTATTCTCCTCATTGCCCTCAGCCTCTAGCACATACTGATGGATCAAAGTAATGGCAGCCCCTAACATATTTTTGGTTAAAATTCCCCTGCATGTGTACACCGATGGTGCAGAGTTTGTGGTAAAAAAACAAGCTTTAAGATGTTTCCATAGTTTATACTGTTGTGCTGCAGATGCTGTCTGTATGATTGGCTGACTATGATGCATTCCACATGCTAGCTATTTTATTTGTACTTGATTACTTTTATTCTGCAATTTTCCTTTTTTCCCTTAATTTCCCCTTCCCATTTCCGCTCCTTTTAAGCCCCGAGGTGAGCCGCTCATACCCGGTGCCAAAATGTAAACAGACCTGCTATTATCATTTTTTTTGTTTGTTTGTTTGTTTTAGACTTGGTGTGTCCTGTGGAAACCCATTTAGCTAATGTAAACACTGAGAAATGGCCCTCTCTGGATGCGAACATGCTCTTCATTTCATGGAATAAGTTAATACAGCCTCAGACACCCACTCTTGCTTAGCTGTGCTTAGCTAATCTTATCTGGGAGATGTGGAGCTTCAATGTGCTTACACCAAGCATGACACATCCCCTTTTCATGTCTGCTACTCCTCCTGCTTACACCACTGCCTTATAGCACCTGCACAGTTAGGTGTAGTTTGGCACTTAGCTTCTTTTGTAATTCAGTAAATTTCCCTCATTAACATACCCCCACTGCCTTAATCCCTAGCTACTGCACTACAGCAAAGCCATTCCCCGTAGCAACCACTGTTTCCTGGTATTGTTTTGATTCTGCATGCCATAGACTATAATGGCAAAATGCAGATTTCCCTAAAAAAAATTTTTTCCCCCTTTTTTTAATTTTTGGCACAGTGCTGTTTGTGTCCCACTGCCCTATGCTTAAACGGCCGAGATCAGCCAAAAAAAATGTAACTTTTATTTTTTATAAAATTTCAACACTTTTCCATGCCAGTGGCCATATATGTGGTCATTGGCATGCCTATAGATTATACTACATGCTTTAATTTGAGCTGCCATGCCTCCATTTTGATTTTTGCAGAAATGTTTTCAGCTAGCAGGCAAATACATTTCTGCACATATTCCTGCATGGATGCCTGCCTGCTTACTGAATTGCTAATTTACCTCACTTGCATGGTTTTCACCAGCAAATGAGGTAATTAGCATTATTCAGTGGTGTCCGTGCATGAATAGTGCTGCCAAGCTCGTGCACGTCCCCAGGCTTGTTTACTGGATCACTCGGCGGCCATATTCCATGCAGAAGCTGCTGCACTATTCTTACAGTCCGTGTAAGCTTTATTTATTTATTTACTTATTTGTTTATTTATTTTATATTTGTTTACTGGGCTAGTCCAACTGGATACATGTCCATTTTCAGTAGAGGCCTGGGGAGATAAGCTCCATTCAGCTAAGTAGATTATGATATAATAACAACGATAAAAATAATGAATTACAAGAAGGTACACTATAACAATATACTAACAAACATTTACATGAGTATCTAACAACAAGATGTGTTTGCATTATAACAAGTGAATAAAAGTAATTACAGAGGTAAATAAAAAAGAGCTTTACACACAGTAGAAAGCTTAATACTAATCACAGAGAAAGCTTGCAAGTAATATCATTTTGTGTGAGTTAATAAGAACACAAGATTTTAAATAGCTTACACATTCTGCAGTCCAAGTGAAAAAGTAGCAAATATGTACATGAAAGGAAGTTTTCAAAATCTACAGTCCTAGAGAGACAGTAGCATATATATACATGGTAGAGGAGTTAATTTGAGGGTTTATAGTCAGGGATAGTTTCCAGAAAGACTAGGATAGTAACAGCAATTCAGTAAGCTAGTGGCTTAACTAACTGAGGTCAGTAGAGTGATATGCCCAGAAGCAGGAAAAAGATAGTGGTAAGAGCATGGAAACTAGGAGGTTATTAGTCAGAGTTAGAGCATGGACATAGCCATTGAGTTTTACGGAATGTTTTTAGTTGCTTCTTGAAAAGTGTTGTTGAAGAGAGAGATGTTAGTTCACTAGGAAGCCTGTTCCAAAATTTTCCCACAGAGATGGAGAAAAGACAGTCACCTGATTTATTTTTGGCTTTATGGGTGGCTACTAGTAACTTGTTAGCTGAGAGTAGGGTTGCGAGATTTTTGTATGGGGTGATAAGGCTGCTGAGTATTGGGGTCTTGCTGGGATGGAGGAAAATCTTTTGGGTGACAGTGAGTTGCTGAAGTAGAAGCTGATTTTGCAGTTCCAGCCGTCCTAGTTGTTTCAGATTTAGACAATGGTGGGTCCTAAATGGGGAGCCAGTGGCAAATCTGACAATGTTACAATAGGAGGTTGACAGTTTATTCAGGTTACTTTTGGATAGATTGGTATAAATGGGGGGGGGGCATATAGGAGGGTAGAGATAAGGTGAATGTGAGCAATGGTAGTTCTAGCTAAAGGAGTAAGGAAAGGTGTAATCCTGTACAGGGAACCTAGTTTTCTATTAACTGATTTAATGGTTAAGTTAATGTGTGAATCGAGTTCAGGTTGTGGTCAATTGTTACACCTAAAAGTTTAGTGGTCAAATCAGGTGCTATGAGAGTGCCATTATTGGATGTAACTGTGTAATTTATAGGGGAGGACTTCTGTGTGGGAGTGAACAGTAGTAATTTAGATTTTTTTAGGGTTTAGTAGGAGACAGCATTGAAGGAACCAGTTTTCTACTAAGTTAAATACTTTTTGGGTGATGGACTGGAGTTCAGCAGAAGAAGCAGCACTACAGATTAATGTGGAATCATCTGCATACTGTATGCAGGAGAGGTCCCAAAATGGAGCCTTGTGGGACACCAAGGGTAATAGGGAGGTGAGTGGATAAGATATTATCCAAGAGGACAGCTTATTGTCTGTTTTTTAGATAGGACTTGAACCATTTTACTGCTTGGTGGGCCCAATGAAAGTGATTTAAGTATTTTTATAAGCAACTGATGGTTAACCATATCGAAGGCCTTCGAGGGGCCAATAAAGAGTGCAGAGGAAAGCAGGTTGCTATTTCGATTTCTATTAACACAGTCAGAAAAGGATAAGAGTGAAGTGGTAGTACTATGGAATGGCCTAAAGCCATGCTGACAGTCAGCTAATACGTTGTTTTGTAGAGATGATCAAGTAGTTGCTGGTGGATACATTTTTCCATGATTTTAGCTACTGAAGAGAGTAGGGCTATGGGATGAAAGTTTGAGAGTTCAGTCAAGTTACCGCCCTTATGTAGTGGGATAATATGCGAGATTTTCCAGATAGATGGGGATGGCACCTTCAGTAATGGTTCTATTGATTAGGATGGAAATGGGGTAGGCAAGCACTCTAGCTGCACTTTGCAGGTATTGAGCCGGAAGCAGGTCAGCTGAGGGTGTACAAGGTTTGAGTTTTTGAAGTAGTGTACAGATAAGAGATGTTGGAACTGGTTGTAGCTTAAATGTAGGAAGTGATCTAGTTGATGAGGGAGGCAAAATTGAGCTAGCAGGTGGTAGGGTATTATCTAATTTTGACGTTCAGTAAAAAAGTTGTTGAAAGCATCAGCAATGGGGGAGTTATGAGAGAAACCAGAAGGGGTAGGTGTCTTGGTCTGTCCTGGGTATAGGAGTCTATTAATACCCAACCAGAAACTTTGTGGTTTCTGTTGATGGATTTGATGGAGTTTAAAGTAAAAGTTTTTTTTATAAAGCAATATTGATTTTTTAGTGGTATTTCTCAGCTGTTTAAAGTTTTGATGACCGGTTGGGTTTTTAGTAGTTCTCCATTTGGCCCAGATTTTGTTTCTCTGTAACATTTTAAGCCTAGTCTCATTTGTGAGCCAAGCAATTTTGCTCCTGGTTCTAACAGTGCGACTGGGGGCATGGTATTCTAGGATTTGCAAGAATTTAGAATTAAAGTATGACACTGCTTTATTGAGAAGGAGGGGTTTAGGGGTGACCAATCACAAGCTGTAAGTTCTGCTTGGAAGCTTTCTGGGTTAAATTTTTTGCTGTTCCGGGTAGTTCTAAAGAAGGTTTGGTTGGGAATAAACGTCTTTTGTCTAATTATATAAGTAAGTGAGTGGTCACTAATGTCATCAGGAAGGATACCGGCTTTATATGAGTGGGGATGATTATTTACTAATATCCAGTCTAAGTTGCTTTGTTTGTTACTAGGTTTATGGATTCTGATGGCGGTGGTGATTGTTTGGGAAAAGCCATATAGGTATATATTGGAAGTTGGGTTGTCAGAAATACAGCTGTTCCAGTCAATATTAAAGTCACCGAGCAGTATAGTTTATTGTGGGAAGGATAGAGACAGGCAGCAGAGGGTATTTTCAAGAGTTGTAATATTATTGTCTGAAGGTAGGTAGGAGCAGATTATGTATATGGATTTACTGGCATTAATCTGAAGCTTAGAAATAGGAATTTCAACATTACTAGGTGAGGGTAATTTAATGTCTAGTAAAGAAACTTGTAACTCAGATTTATACAGTATTGTTAAACCTCCACCCTTTTTGGTTATAAGGTCTACTATCAAAATATTGTAACTGGGTGGGGTGATTTCATTGTCCTGGGTTACTGGTTTGAGCCATGTTTCTGTTAGACAAAGAATGTCAAATGAATGTACGGCTAACAGTTCGTGAAGTTGGCTAATTTATTGAATCCCAGGATAAATTTAGGGATTTGCCACAGTGTTTTTCCTGAGTAAAATGGTATATCGGTGTCCCTGAACATGGCCAATTCTTCTAATTTCCTATAAGCTTTCCTTGCCTGAAAGTGCATAAATGTAATTTAAATATTACAAGTCATCATATAAATAAAAAATCAATTAAGAAAAGTTTTGTTATACTTACTGAAATAATGACTCAAATGTATCGCCAAATCCATAAATATTGAAAAAACATCCTTTTCTCAGACTTTTAAGAAGCAAGACTAGTGTTTCCTAAGAAAAGAAAGCATAGCTTATTAAAATTGTAATACAGCCCTGAAAACCAACACAGAAATTATTTCACAAATTACTGGAAAGCACAAGTAATATCATAAACTACTCATCACAAACCACATTCTTAAGCACTAGTTTATCTTATTGTATTAGCTTTGTATTGATACATTTATGTGTTTCGAGTTTGGCTTAGGTATAAGATGTCATATTGGCTGTTTGGTAGTATGTAATATTGGTTCTTGTATATTTGATTAGTTTAGTACCACCTAGTGTATTGAATGGGAAAGATTGCCTTGTTATATTTTTTAAATTGTATTTTTTTTTATTTTTATTTTTATTGTTATAGTTGTATTTAATTTATATGTTGCTGTTTCCTTGGGTCATATTCTGTGGGTATTTTACACATAATTTGATCTTCTTTATTGCATATAAATGGGAAATGAACTATTTCAATTTCATATTCAGCATTACCGATGTGCTAAATAAAATTAACATCTGTTTAAAGCACTGTGATCAAAGCATAGAACAATAAATAAACAAAATATTTGCAAAAAAATTGATGAATTATTGAGCAAATGAACTCTTAGTAGAAATCAAGCATCTAAAATATAGAAAAAGAATTAGTAAAATATATTTTATTTATAGCAAAATTAAATGTAAGCAATTCAAAATCTGTGTCAAACAGTTATAATCAGACATAAATCAAAATAAAATTAATTCCTTGTTGAATAGGTACACAGAATCAAAGAAGCATTCGGCCACATATAAGGGCAAACCAAGGCCAATAAGGTAAAAAAATAGTGTAAATCCAAGAGAATAAAATTCAGCAGACAATTCTTCAGTGAGAGTAATATCAACAGCATAACACACATCTACTGTTTAAAATTGCTGCATCACCATCCCAAATTCTGAAGCAACAGTTCTTATTGGATGTTGAAAAACACCAAGGTGTCACTAGGATCAAAGGTTTGCCAAGGATTGTAAACACAACAATAAATACTAATCCCCACAGTCTTTCAACACAGTAGCAGCACTTCAAGAATGAGACGCAGCAGTCACAAATATCAAGAATCAACAAAGTTCACTGGGATCATTGGATACATTATCACAACAGTTGTACAGTTGTAATTACTTAAGGATCAGTTACAAAAGCAAAACACTGATGTCAAAATGAGCGAGGAGGACTCAGAGATGTGGCTTATCAACCTTTGTAGTCTTAAAACATTTTACAAACAATGCTGTCACTAAAATCAAGTTCTAAATCTGACTAAAATCAGCACATATATGCCATTGTCATACAAAGTAAGCAGAAAAAACGAATACATTTTTCTATATATGGAGTAGTCATTTGATAAAACAAAAACTGAAGTATCAGGATTTTGTCATCATTAATTTTAGAAATTTTATCAAGCAAGCATATAAGGGGGGGGGGTAATGGGAAATTTAAAGACCCCCCCAGGATTTACTAATCTTCCATGTAAGACTAGATTAGTCTTACACGGAAGCACCAGTCTAAGAGTATGATGGCAGCGTGCCATGCATATTAATGAGGGCACGCTGCCTCAACTCTAAAGCTTACACAGAGCGTGGATGAGTGTAGGGGGCATGTTGGTCTGCCAAGCAGTCCAAAAATCCATGTCCCTGCAATGAAGAAACGCCGCAATTTCAAGTTACATGAGCGTGTCCGCTCACATGTGCACAATGTAACACTACACTCCCCCATATGTTAAACAACTGACAAAATTAAAAATAGAAAGATTTTTTTTTATTTATTTTATCGAATATAGCTGCCTGTATTTGCGCATGTTTGCGCGTGTTTGCCCATTGCTTAGCTACAGTTAGTAGCTTGGACACCAGAAGAGGATAATAAGAAAAATATATGCAAATTAAGCAAGATAGCGTAGTGGTTAGAGCCTTCACACAAAGAGGAAGCATTCCTGGTTCAAGTCCCACTACTGCACATTCCATTTTCTGTTGCAAATCTGTATACAAAAATATTTCCTGACATTTTTTATGTATAAGTTTTGTAAAAAGCATTGAAAAGTTAAATGTAGTAGTGAATGAATTATATATATATATATATATATATATATATATATATATATATATATATATATATATATGAAGGTGAAATGGTTATGCATTCTGAGGCATGAGTACCCTATTTTAAGCAATATAAAGTACTGCTAAGCACATTTTACCAGTATTGAGCATATTTAAATCCAATTGCTCATAGCTGCGCACTGCGTTAAACAGCGCAATGTTTTTGTGCGTAGCTGTGCACCGCCCTAACAAGTGCAACCACAACGTATTTGCATGTAGCTGCACACTGCGCTAACCAGTGCAATGTCGAGCAAGGTTGAGAAACATCGAGTAATGTTGGGCAAAGTCAGTTAAACACGGCCACACCTCCTTTACTGTACCTTAACCAGTTAGGTCTGCCCAGTAGGAAAATAAAAAGAAGTGACAGGGCTCGAACCCAGGATACTGTACACTACAGTCACAGTACTTAACCACTAAGCCATGACTGCATTTCATAAGCATGCACTTTCAACAGACACATATCTATCAAAGGAAGTTTAAACATTGCCAGCATCAGCTAAGCAGGCGTGCCAACAGCTGAGTTTTTCCAAAAGTGGCCAATCACAAATAAGTGTGGGAAATGAGGCATATTTAAGCTCCACAGGCGGGAATACTTGCTATAACTGGTTGGAGATTCCTTCTGCAGTCAGCATGGCCAGTGTTGGAGAAGGCACTCGATTTAGAGTGCAACACTGAGGCACTGTGGAGTCCAAAGTAATGGTTTGGCTCCTTGTCCACAATCATGAGGAAAGACTCCTGCAGGGCCAGTACCAAGGTACCCAATATAAAACAGAGGCCTGGAACAGTCTTGCCCATGATCTCACCAGTGCCATTGGTGTTCCTCGGACTTGTGAGCAGGTCAGGCACCATTATTCTGACCTGAAGCAACATAGGGAGGATCAACTGGACCAGTGGATCCAGGTATCTCGTTTGATGCCTAATGCCCCAGTACTGAGTAAGTAGACATTGTATTAAGTAGTTAAGAATTGCTATGCTTGTCTATACTATGGATAGGTATGTCTCAATATCACTGCATTTACTTCACAGCTGCAGGTGTCCGGGCTATGAACCAACAAGCCCATGAAGATAGGCTGCAAAGGCTGCGTCATCAGGCAGGTTAGTAATTATTCTGCATGTACTGTTATATAAAATAAATGAGAGAGCCTTCAAAAAGTGTTTTAACCCAATAAATAAAGGTGTAATAATCCTTTAATAAATGTATAATTCCTGGAGTGCGTCTGTGTCATTTTCTTTGATATGTTGTTGTACTGTTGCATTCTACAAATAGTAGTGCTGTATTAAGCAGTGTCAACCCACACTTGGGTAGGCCCATATAATGTGGATGAAGGGAGTGCCAGTAGCTTTTATGCATATTTACAGCCCTCAACTGTTGGTTCATGCCCAGCATGTGCAGGTTAATCTGGCACATGAGTAGCTTGCTATTGTGTTCCCCAGAAATGTCAGTGTGCTGCCAGAAATGTAGGGAGCTGTTAACATATAACTGATAACTTTCACCTGAACATATCTAGATAATTATATGAAAGTAGAGCTATCAGTGTACCATCTTAGCAGTAGTGTATGTGAGCAACTCTCAAAATATGTTGCAGTAACATCTGCATCTTGGACAGTTTGTATGTAAGATACAGCTCATGTATATAATGATCTAGCAAAATCCAGTTGCACAATATAAGGATATTGGGTCGTGCAATAATACATGTAAGGGACATATAACTGCAGTTAATAAGAATATAGTGAAAAATAAAAGGATATATAAGTTGTTAATTGAGCTATCTTTTTCCACCCTACTGTATGTGCATAAAAAATGCAATTCCACACCTCAATCGGTATGCCTAATCTCAAAACATTTGTTGGGACATATGTCCTATTGGTTTATAAATATTTGCATTTATTTCTATGCATGTGCCCTGTTAAAATACCACAATATTGGTGGCCTGTTGCCATCAATTCAGCCTGCATGCTGTTGTAATGTCCACTATTGTTCTATATATGCATGTGTTATGCTTGCTTTTCAACTGTTGAAAATCTGGTGTGTTGTGTTAATGGGAATACTTCTGCATGCTGTTATAACTAATCAGGAATGCTGTTGACTGTTACTAACCCATATCTTTATTAAACTCTCCAAAACATAGTTCGTATGGGAAGGCTGGTCCCAGTGGACCCACCAGTCCCACCTCAGCTGGCCATGGCACCTGGCACCAGCAGATCTGGTGCCCAGCCTGGGACCTCCTCCTCCTCCGTTGGCCCTGTGCCAACTTTGGGTGGAAGCGCTGCAGGGGATGGTGCTCGCCCACCCATGCAAGCGTGGGTGGAGGAGGAGTACCTATCACCCTTTGAACGGTCCGGGCTGTGGTGGGTAGAGAGATTGAACGTTCTGTTGCAGAACCTCTACGCCAGCTTGGGGCCAGAGTGGTGCAACTCCTGTGTCAGCCTGCCCCTCATACACAGCCCCCAGCACAGCCACCCTCTGGGCTGTGAAGGTGCAGTGGTTTCTGCCCATGGGTGGGGACCTCATTCCCACTGTTTCCATCTGGGGGCTCATGGGCTTGCGATTTCCAAAAATCCCTGCCCGTCTAAGTTGTTCACCCACCACATGTGTCATATACCACTCCTGTATGCATCTTGTTTGTCTTCTCTGTTTACCTCCCCAAACTACCTCCCCAAATATACCTACTTCCCTTACACCACATTCCACTCTCAACTGAAAAAAAGGGCAATCTGCTCCCAAAAAAAAAAATTACGCCCCATACATAGCTGCCCATTTTGCACACATGTGCACTGGACACATGAAATGTTATTTAATTGGCATTACAACATACTTTGCTGTCCTCACCCCTCTCTCAGGGGTTGAAGGCTTCATATCTACCTCCAAATTTATTGCATATGCAAAGCTGTTGCTGTTGAAGAAGTGGGCAGCTATGGACCTTCCCTACACCAGTCCTGCACATCCCAAGCTATTTTCCATACTGTCTTTCCCTCTTTGTGCCCCTTTTTCACCACTTTCCTATCTTCCCATTTTTCTTTTCTTTCAAAGAAATGAGCACAGGGGTTAGTGGGAGTAAGCACTATTAAGCAGTAGTTAGCGGGTTTGCATGAGTTTGTGCTTGTTTGCGCTTGGCTATGCAATGCGCAGCAATGCGCAAACCTGCGCAAACCTGCTTAAAAGTGTCTTAGTCACTCTGTATGTCAGGGCCCTTGTTATGCCCAGGAGCAAAATAAAACACCTCTGTATGTCTCGAACCTTGGGCCTTGCACACACTACACAACATGAAGTATCACTAAGCCACGGTAGATATACTTCAAGTTGGTGCTTAAATAAATATATCATGCATCAGAATGAGTGAATGTAAAGGAAAAATAGGAATACCATACCACACAACTTGTTCTGTGGACCAACAGTTGTTGTGGGATTACATTACATGACTGTGATAAGAGAAGCAGCCGCTCTAGCAGGAAATAATGTTACACCATCACTTTACAACCCCACACAGTATTACAGCAGGACAAACATTGGCATATCTGTTTAGGGCAGAGGCCATAGCTCCCAACTGTCCCTAATTTTCAGGGATGTCCCTGATTTTGAAACAAATTTTAGCTCTGTCCTTCTGACTCCCTCCGAAAACTACTGACTTTGGCCAGAAAGGTGGTGAATTACACTTAATGAATAATGACAATAATTAAGAGTTAGACACTTCTTTTACTTCAGAAAAGGTGTATTAATTCATATGTTCTGATTCCCTCAATGTCTCAACTTAATGGCACTAATATTTTAAAGGTGTCCCTGACTGTCGCTGACTTTTTCTTTACTGCCACACACATAAGGATAAATACATACGTGTCATATATATTCACATCTGTATATGTGTATAGAGCAGGGGACATATTGCAACTGTTTGTGAAGGGTGGAGATATATATGTGTTGGTGAAGGTTAGTATGCTCATATTTGTATGTAGGTTTTAGTGTGTGACAAACAAGACAGTATACAGTGCTGGTATGTGACATGTGGTGGTTAAAAACTGTGGGTGGTTTGTTCAGTTTGCAATATTGAAGCCAGTAAGGCCTGCTACAGCTGCCTGGGCTGTGAACACCTTCAATGCATTTATCCCAAGACTGTGCGATTTTATTACATTACTGTACACCTTACATCCTTTGTATAATTGATATGCTCACTATGAAAGTTGAAATGTATATGTGCCTACATATATATGTATATGTAGACCAATGGATGTGTATATGTATGTATGTATATATATATATATATATATATATATATATATATATATATATAGTTATATATACTCATACACACCTACATCTACTTGTTGCAATGGATTCTCTGTACTGTTGACTGACTGTGATGGTCAATATGTTTGTGAATGCATCAAAGATATGTATCTGTTAGATAGCTTAGTGGAAAACTGTTTATGTCATGGTATTATGGATCCTTGCTTTGATCCTAGCAAAAGTATTTTGTTGCTAGGCAGAACAAGTGATATTGCATACAGTGTGATTAAGTCCCTTGGTTTTAACTAGAGTGTGTCATTGGAGGCTAAAGCACTACATCTATGATTATTGATTGGTACCGATGTTGAATCCAAATCCTGTGTGTACTGTAGTACTACTTGAAGCTCTGGGCCTGTATGTCCACATTGCTTGCATCCACTGTTTTGTGTGGTCCCTGTACTCATCACAGATTACATTTCTCAAGATTAAGGTTGTGTAAGTACTGACACAGTACTGTACAGTACACACTGAAAGCTTATCTGGGTTGTCATACCTTTGTGTCCTGTAATTATGTCTGATGTGTGTGTTGGTATGTCTGTAACATGTCCTTTGACATATGTGTGTGGTAAAACATACAACTGTGTATCTAGCAACATTCATAGTGTACTACAGCAGTATGCAACCTATATTTCCAATTGTGCACATATTTTGGCCACAGGTTTGCAATTAACAAGTTGTGTGGTATAATAGTAATGCATTTACTGGACCTTACACAGATTGTGATGGAGGATATATTTCTTTACACATCAGCTTGATGTATATCTGCTGTGGCTAGGTGGTGCATCATGTTGCATACAGTGTGCCAGGTACTGTTGTATAATCTTATATAGTGATTTTATTTTGTTGCTCTGCAGAACATGGTTCATTAGACAGAGAGTGAGCAAGGCACTTTCAAGCAGTTGTGGGGTGAGCAGTGATAAGTGGCAGTTACAGTGTTTCACACTCGCTTAGCTTATAGGTTGCTATATATGGCAGTTCAGTGATATCTGTACTGTATAATATTAAATGTGCCATATGACTTGCCCAGACATATTTTTGTATTTATGTCTTCCAGGGATCATGGCCCATCGTAGGAAACCCCAGTTACAGTAGTGCTGAAGATGATATCATTACTAGCAGTATGATTCAGCACTACCGTCTCATGTTCTCACGAACCAGCCAGGACCAGCAGGAGCGTACTGCAATGTGGCAAGATGTCTGCAGGGTAAATGAGGTAGGCCTGCATTACCGGACATATAAGCAGGTAGGCCACCACTGCAGTGATCTTCTCAGACATGTCCGTCAGCGTACTGCTGATGTGCGTAGACAACAGCTTGCAACAGGAGGTGGTGTTAATATCCACCCCCCCACCAGAGTGGAGGAGCTGCTCCTGAGCCTGGTGGCACCTGCCCAACAACAACAGCAGCAGCAGACATACACCATGATGGTAGTTGGAGCCACCCAGCAAGCACACATGGAGCATGCAGGTGACATCGCATATCTGTAGACTACTGTTATCTATATTGGTAGAGCATGCATATGTGAGATGTGGAGTGTGTCGTTTAAAGATGTGGAGCCTGTTGTTGTGCAATACTGATCATTTGATACATAATCTGTAGCCCTGTGAATGTAAACTGTTGTTGTACTGTAAGATTGCAAACACACAGTAGCAATGCCACAGTTGTGTCCACTGACAAACTGTCTCATCTCTATGTAGGTCCCTCTGGGGTGACATCAAGGCAGCAGACAGATGCTGGTGAGTGTGTTCTACATTCATTATTGTAAATTAAAAGTGCATGTCATAGTTAAGGTGTAGGCCATGTACACATGTAACACACCTACCCATAATGCATGCTGTGCATGTTTGGTGTAAGAGCACGCACATCTCACTAATGTGATTGGCTGCCTCAAACACATGCAATACCCAGACCATCTCAAACAAATGTGGCTAGACTGTAGTGACCATTGGATAGGAACAACTGATACTCAACATGTACATAACATACATATATGTCATACACAGAGTATTTTAACATGCTACACATTAAGGATTAACAAACCTTCTGTAAAGGCACACTCCAGTATCTAAAATCTCATCCACACATTACACATAATATACCTGAGGGGTAGAGGCCTATCATGGGGCATTTAAACACTCTGTAACACACTACACATTCATGTCAGGGAATGCTCCTTATTGGCCTCCTTACAAACTCACATAACAACTGGTTTGTGAAATGGTGAATTTAGCCAACGTAGTACAGTTCTGGCACAGCAAGATTAGTGCTGGTTTGGGAAACGTTTGTAGTCTTGAATGACCACATGATGGTTCATGATGATGGCCTATGGTACTATACCCCATCCAGTTATTGTAACCACAGTACTACACATAGCTTTCATTGCTATACACCTTAATGTTGTGTGTGTGCACACATATGCAACTTTAAACAGTATGCATACCAATCAGCATTTGCACAAGTGACACACATATGTCTTGTGATGTTATTGAGTGGCTAGGTCATATGACACACATTGGGTATGTTTAGTGTTTAAATATACAGTTGTGTTTTAGCATGCCATGTCATGGATGAGACTGGCATGTCCACAATATGATCTACACTCACCATAAGTACCGTACATTCGGTATGTGGCCGAATGGTATTCCATCAATTATCCATGCACCACTGATAATGTTGTGTGAATACTCATCATGCATGTGCTAAAATGTGTCCACAATTATTTGCTAAAGACACAAAGACTGTAATCAGCATTGGATACCTATCTGAAACACAGATACACATCCAGCAATGGTATGTACGCCTGTGAGTTATGGTGCACAGTACATTACAGGGATATGACTACCTGCACAGCAATGTTGTGTCCATGTATGCATTATGCTCCAGGGGGAGGGCCATCACCTAATAACAAAACACATGCATCAAAGCCATGTATACTGTTAGTAACAAGGACTGTCTACACTTGTACTGCATGCTGTTGAGCAACAAATGTCCTGCATGCTGACATGTGTGATATGACTGTTTTGCTTGGGATACTGTACCCCACCATCACCTGCTATTGTTTATGTTCTGTGATTGCTGGTGTTGTGTATGTCTGCTTTAGGGAGGAGTATATTTGTGTGTGTGTGCATGTGTGCATTTGTGAATGTGCGCATGTGTACATGTGTGCATGTGCACATGTGTGCATGTGCGCATGTGGTCTGAAGTCATGTTCAGGTCTTAAAGTGTGTTTCCTGTTTTCCTCTCATAGGTGCTGAGGTGGGGCTGATTCAGTACAACAGGGAACTTGATGTCACTGAGACAGACAGTGATGATGAGGATAGGTGTGTTGAGGCACAGGCAGGTTTGTCAGGGTCTGTTGTTGGGCCACCATTTGACAGTACACAAGTCTCCACCCCATCCATGCACACAGTCATACTGCCTGTACATCCATCATCACCATTGCCCTTAGCTGAGGGACAGTGTACAATTGGCACTGGCCAGGACAGTGTGGTATCTATGGCACATGTATTAGGACACAGTAGCCATAGCCGGATGTCTGGAATGGTACCACATAGATAGATGCCCAGGGGTTCTCTTCAGAGCACTGCTGGTCATCATGCCCCTGGCATATGTGCCACACCTCTTTCTACCACACGCATGTTCCAGGCTGTCATGGAGGTACAGACATGAATAGAGTGGTACACCAGACAGGGACTAAGTGCAGAGAGGGCTCATAACACCTCTGTAAATGACAGTATCCGGGACCTAGCAGTTGCAATAAGTAACTACACTGAGGTCATTGATAGACGTTGGGGTGAGACATTGGATGTCCTCCACATAATGTCATGTCCATGTGTCAGGACAGTGCAGGACAGTTGAGATGTCGACATGGATGTATGCCAGCAACATCAGCAGCTGGAGGTCGCTATGGACATCCAGCAAGTCACAGCCGCTCCCGTAGTGCCAGTACCAGCCACAGCAATGTTGGGGGGGCTGTCCATAGACCGTCCTAGCAGATGACGTGCACGTGGCTCTGGCCAGTCCCAGCAGGGACCTGGGTCCAGTGGACATATGTTAACCTCTTCGGATAGTACCCAATCTGGATTAGTTCCTGATACTGTCTGTAGCACCCCTGCCTGGCACAGGTTCCGTATTTGTGGCCAGAGATGGTGATATGTAAAGCCTGCCAGGTACAGTCTGTAGCTGCCTCACAAATCCCCGTATATGGCAGCCACATGGTGGAACTGTGTGCATGCAGACACACACAAATAAACCAGAAACCTAGGGCAAACACATACCTGCACACATTACATCAGCATTGGCCCATAACAGTACTCAAGGCCATCACACACATACTCACACACACATGTCGATTGTATGGCTCAGTGTAGGTCTCCGGCAAACCAACAACACACCCTGTGCATATGATGAAACATGTGCCACCTCCTGTCATCTGTAACATTGATGCAGGAACAGGCTAACATGGTGCTGATGCACAGGGTGACTTTAATAAAGTATAGCAATGGTTGGATATGTAGTATGTTGTCAGCAGTAAAGTGTAATGATATCCTTGAAGGTGTGGCTGAGCAGGCATGATGCATTAAAGCTGTAATTAGCAATGTTGTATTGTTTTCACCAGGTTTTATTCCAATTGTGTTTTATTTGCCCATGTGCCACTTGGCTGATGTGTGTAGTTGTGTCAACATGCATTATACAGTGGACAGCAAAAGTGTGGGGTGTGTGTAACACAAGTTTGCAGGTGTCCATTTGTGAACATGGCGGAGGTGCACTGTCTGCATGTACATGCATATTGGACACATGGGCAGGGTGACATGCCCTATACTGGCCAGAGTTAACACTCCACAGTTTTTATTGGTGGCCAGTATGCATTGTACTACACACATTTTAGAACTTCAGTACCCATTTGTGTGTATGACACGGATTGACACTATGCTGTGGGTGATGCTGTTGTTGCTGTCATTGGTCTGCATAACTAAGGTTAACACTGTCCCAGCTGCATAATCGTTTAGTAATGCACACTGTTCACCTACAGCGATGCATGGACCGTGCTATCACAAACACAGGAAATTTTCACTTATACAGTAAAATTGCATTAGTCTCATGGACCCCTGCCATAAACTAAATATATAAGAGAAGGCGTGAAGTTGTACCCAAAAAGAGTTACATACCAAGAAGGGATAACCTTCTCTGGTCAGTATCATTGGGAAAATACAATCCCTCAATAAACATACAAGGTAAGCTTCAAAATACAAACTGGCAAGGATTCCAAAGACAACACTAAAGCTTTCTTTAGTGTTGTTTATAATCCACAGGGGAAATCTCAGATCGGGTCACAGTTAATGTAAATGGTCACAAAGTAAACTTATCTGACTGATATTACCAATTTCTTGTCATACAGTTTGAATGCGGATTTCACCACCCTGTCGTTACACAAGGGCCACATTTCCAGACCTGAAGAATGTAAAACCTGATGATTCACAGACACTCTAGTTAAAACATCTCTTTACCAAAGTCCATACCAAAGTGGCAATGGTACTGGACAATGTCCCTGGCTGTGTCATACACAAGCTGACATATGATGTCACCACTCACCTAAACACTCTGTCCAGATGCAGCCTCTATACAGGTTACATACTTGCGGAATGACACACGGTAATAGTGTTCACAGTCCACAAGGATTGAGCTACAACATCATCTTCTTCTTCTCCTTTTTGGATGCTCCCATTAGGGGTTGCCACAGTAGATCATCTGTTTCCATTTTTTCCTGCACTCTGCATCTTGCACTGTCACACCATCCACCTGCATGTCCTCTCTCACCACAGCCATAAACATCATCTTTGGCATTCCTCTTTTCCTGTTACCTGGTGGCTTCACCCTTAGCATCTATTTCACAATATACTCTGCATCCCTCCTCAGCACATGTACAAACCAACTTAATCCTGTCTATCTGGCTTAGTCTACTAACCTTCAAACCTGGGCTGACCCTCTAATATACTCATTCCTAAACCTGTCCACCCTTGTCACACCCAGTGCAAATGTTAACATAAATTGATTAAGGGTAGAACTACAACAGATCCTGGAAACTCTCACCCTATAAGCCAGACAAATGTTATCTGGAAGGCTATGGAGCACAGCATTATGGAACTCATTAACAGAGACATTATAAACTTGCAAACACTGCACCATACCCACTTAGGTTCTCTAAAGGCCAGAGCATGGCTCCTACACCTAGTAGAATTCAAGCCAGTTAACAAGGCTATAGGTGAGGTCCACACAGCCAAGCTATAGCTCACCAGCAATTCATACACATCCCACATTCTGGCATTATACATAACCTCAACAGACTGACCATAAACGATTGTTAGATGATGGATTGGCAACTGATGCACAGATGTAGGACACACAGTAACATTTGCAGCCTCCATGTACATTTCTATGCCAGTAACAATTGGTATTCACCTGCACTCAGTCCTGGGACCACTCCTGTTTGGCATATAGCTTTCTTAGGTACAAGCAAACACAGTAGGAATATGTCTGCCCACGTTTGATGAAAATGCATACTGTGAGCGATACTTTATTCTCCAGATGACACACACATCCTCCAAAAGGGTATCATAGAGACAGATACCTGGTGTCAAACTTATGCTGTAAAGCTATAAGCCAAAGAAAGCATAGTTATCCACTTTTAGAAAACAAAGTATCCCCAGAGTACCACATAGGTAGTAGCCCCCAAAATGTGGAACAGGTACCAATGTATACATAGAGCCATGTGTTTAGTCATCTCTCCTTTGATAATCACATTACCAAAGGGTTTTGGAAATCCCTCTGTGGAGCACATAAGCTATAAAGGGTTTGGATGCAGATCCACAGAGGTTGTTGCACACCTATAATGATTAGTCATCTTTGCCAGACTTTGTTTGCTTTGGAACAGGATTCAAATATACCTCAAGCATAAACCATCACTCACACTCTTCAATAGAAACAGTGATGAGTGGATGTGAAACAGAAGACGTAGCCCAGGGATCACTGCAGTGGCTAAGCTTGTCACAAGCATACAGAAGTGACCTATGGTCTGGAAAGTG
This sequence comes from Protopterus annectens, assembly GCF_019279795.1. Taxonomy (NCBI): domain Eukaryota; kingdom Metazoa; phylum Chordata; order Ceratodontiformes; family Protopteridae; genus Protopterus; species Protopterus annectens. The sequence continues at coordinate 1,875,909,259 of NC_056741.1, forward strand.
CCAGCATGCTCTGGCAAAGATAACAGATGTGCTCATGGAGAAAGCAGAGTACCCACCTATGAAATAATTGAGGTCACATGTATGTATATGGCTTTGCCCCACAGCTACCTTACATGTGTAATGCACATATAGTTGTCATTGTGATATGTCATACACTAGAAAAATCAAAACCCACTCCACATTGACCAACGGTGTCACACACCTGGAACACACACATACAGTCAGCAAGTGTGAGATTCAAACTCCTTCTTAAGTACATTATAATAATACAGCAGTATGGAATTTACACTACGCGCTATACACATTGCTGGGATTGCACCTTTCCACAGGTATATTTGTAGGATGGTGACATCATCAGACTTGTCAAAAATGAGTATACCACTTTTAAGGGGTGTGAGTATTCTCCAAAAAGGTTGCTCTTCCCCAGGGAGACACACACACACTGTTGGCAAGTGCAAGATTCGAACCCCTACCTAACTACATTATGATAATGCAGCAGTATGCATTTACATGATGCACTATACACATTACTGGGATTTTGACTTTCCACAGGTATATTTGTAGGATGGTGACATCATCAGACTTGACAAAGATGAGAATATCACTTTTAAGGGGTGTGAGTAGTCTCTAAAAAGGTTGCTCCTCCCCAGGGAGACAGACACACTCACAATTGGCAAGTGCAGGATTCGAACCCCTACTGAACTACATTATGATACTACAGCATACACATTTACACAACACGCTATACACATTACTGGGATTTTTCCCTTCCACAGGTATATTTGTAGGATGGTGACATCATCAGACTTGACAAAGATGAGTATACCACTTTTAAGGGGTGTGAGTAGTCTACAAAAAGGTTGCTCCTCCCCAGGGAGACACACAAACACACACACACACACACACTTGGCAAGTGTGAGGTTCTTAATCCAAACTAAGTACGTCTTTACACTTCAGCAAGCAATATGGAGTCACAGGGTGCAATACAGACATTACTTGCTGACAGTTTGCCCAAAGGTTTTTTTTCTCATTTGCTAACCTCAGCAGGCTTATCATACTAGGTGTATTGTGAGTGTATTGTATGCATAGGCCATGACCATATCATATATGGGTTGATGCACCATATGTTGGCACACACAGGGTCAAACCGGTGGCTAAGCTCTGTCAACCCAATACTGGACAATACAGTCAGGAGGAGTAGGGTCATACAACCACAACACCAACTGTCTCACATAGACATACAATATAAGCACCAGCAAAACACACACATAAATACACATTACCATACTCGGAGAATACAAATATTAATCTGAAAAAGAGAGAGTGTCCTCCTAAGCAGACAAGCAAGCAACATGCACCTCCAAGCACATGCCAGAAAACACATAATACACTAAAGCAGTGTGCCTCACAACAGGCCCTAAGGCAAAACAACATACCCACCACACTAGTAATAGGTAACTTCATAGTCAGGCACACAGATGTTCCACTCACTTGGCTGGACAAGGGGAGGGTTACTGTCAGTTGTCTGTCAGGTGCTATGATCCGCCACATAACAAAAGCACTTAGATCACTCCAAAACAGGTACATATATGACGTGTTCTTTGTACATGTCAGTGTGAATGATCTGAGACAGGACAACATGACAAGAGATATATATTAGCTCTATGAGCATGTAGCCAAGGCTGGTATGACCCTGACCTTGAGTAGCATCTTACCTTCACCTACATGATACTGCAATATAACAAAAAGATGATAAACTTCAACAATTGGCTGAGCTTCTGGTGTCATCCAAAGGGGATCCAGTCTCTGTCTGCCTGTGATGACATGATAGACAAGCCTCGTTGCTTCACTACAGATGGTTTGCACCTGTCGCCCCTATGCTTCTGAATACTGACCAAGGCTCTTCCTGTCCCCATATTACCTTTTTTAGGTAAGGCTCAAAGGTTCATAGGTAGTTACTAGGCTATCGACCCTGGGGCCTATACAAGCCCAGCCAAAAAGGTACCATGGCTTTTGTCACCCAAGAAATTTATTTTCCTGTTCCACTGTTGAGCAGAGACACAGAAGTGATCCCAGGGTGAATTTCCTATTTCCCATCCAATCATCAAGATTTTTCTTGAAGAGTGCTAATGAGGAGCTTTTTTTGATATAGATAGGTAGTTTATTCCGGAGTATGGGAAGTCTCTGGGACAGGAATATATCCCTCCAGCATGTTCTGTTTATTGTGGTGACAAGGTTTAGGTCCCTAGAGTGTGTAGGTTCATAGGTAGGTACTAGGCTATCTGCCCAAGGGCATTTATAAGCCTAGCCAGAATGTGTTGGCTTTTGCCTCCCTTTTAAATTAGTTTCCTGGGCCTCTGTCTAGCAGGGCCACTGAAGTGATCCCAGGGGTAAATTTACAATTTCCCATCCACTCGTCAAGATTCCTCTTGAAGAGAGTCAGCGAGGGGCTCTGCCTAACATAAACTGGGATTCTATTCCAGAGTGAGGGAAGTCTCTGGACAGGAATCTATCCCTCCAGTTTTGCTGTGCTGAGGATTAATTCACTGGAGCGTGTGGCTCTAAGAGATTTGGTTTTCTTGAGGTGGAGCATGTCCATTAATTCCAGGTTGGACATGGCCTTACACGTCAGGCATAGATCACCTCTGAGGAGGCAGTAAGCAACCGAGTAGAGCTAGAGTTTCTTTAGTCGAGCTGCATAGAGCATCTCTTTGAGGCCCATGATCCTCTTGGTGAGGTACTTCTGTGATCTTTCCAGCTGTTGCATGTGCCGATTAAGGTACATACCAAATGGGGCATTGTACTCTATTATGGACCTAATGAGTGATGAGTAGAGGGGCACAATGATCTCTCTTGATCTAGAGGTGAATCCTTTCATGATTAGGTGGGCTACATAGAAGGAATTTCTAACCACTTTGGCAGTGTGATTATCAAAGGAGAGGTTACTATCTACCTGGGTCCCCAGGTCCCTAATTACATTTTTTGTACCTAGTGGATTACCGCCTATGTGGTAATTTGTGGGCACTTCGTTTTTTCCAAAGGGGATGACTATGCATTTTTTGGCATTCAGCTTGAGGCCATGGTTCTGACACCAGGTATCTGTGTTTGTAAGACCCTTCTGGAGGATGTCTGTGTCAGCTGGAGAGTCGATTATGGCCCCCAGTTTGCAGTCATCTGCGAACTTGGTCAGCCATAGTCATACTGTGCTTGCCTGTACCTCAGAGAAGTATATACTGAACAGGAGGGGTCCCAGGACCGAGCCCTGTAGGACGCCACTTGTGACTGGTTTAGAGTTGGATATGGCACCCGCAACTTTGACCATGTGTGCTCTATCCATGAGCCAGTTGGCCACCAATCTCATGACATAGGGGTTAATGTTCAAGCTGGTAAGCTTGTCTATGATGCCAGAGTGGGGAATGGTGTCGAGGTCCAGGTAGGCTGTGTGGACTACCTTCCCTTCATCTATGGCCTTGGTAACTGTTTCAAAGAAGTCAACTAGGTTTAGGAGGCAGGATCTGGCTTTAACAAAGCCGAATTGGGTAGGGTCCAGTGTCTCTGTTTATGAGTTCCATGATAATTCGCTCCATAGCTTTGCAGACCAGGCTGGTCAGGCTTATAGGGCAATAGTTCCCAGATTCTGCTGTAGCACCATCTTTGTGGAGTGAGATGACTGTTGCTGTACACCATTCTTTGGGTACATAACCTGTGGTAAGGCTGAGTCTGAACAGTGAATTTAGGTGAGGGTTTAGTTCCTTTTGGAGCTCATGTTAGATGCAGCCTGGGACACGATCCAGTCCCACAGATGCTGTGTTCTTAGCTTTGGAGAGGGCTGTTTTTACCTGCATGTCCATGATGCCTGGGGTTCTGCATTCTTCTGGGATGGACACGGGCCCTTTTGGGGGTGGGGGGGTGAAATTTGCACTGATCTTGTCCGCCGGAATGTTGGCAATGTTGGTTGATTCAGTATATTTTTTGCCATTTTGCAGTAGCTCAGAGCATATCTGAGAATTGCCACCTAAATTTTTGATATAGCTAAAGAAGGCTTTGTGGTTATCTTTAGATTCGTTGGCAATTTTTCTTTAGAAACTGGCCTTGGATGATTTTATGAGTGATCGTAGTTTCTTGCTAATAATGATCAGTGGTGCCTTTCCTTTTTGGAATTTTGCTCTGTCATGTAGTAATTTCCTCCTTCTGTTGTATAGTTTATTTATGGCCGGGAACCACCAGACTGGTTTCCTCTTTTTGGAGGAGAGAGTCTTGGTTTTACTTGGGATGGCTGGATGCATGCATCCCTGTAGATGCTCATAGAATGCACTTGTAAAGGATTCTGCAGATTGGATAGCATTATCCTGTAGCAAGGTGGCTTTGAAACTTTCCACTTCGGTCTTGAGAAGTGTGAAGTTTGCTTTTGAAAAGTTTTTCACAGTGGTTTCCTTGACTGAGGGTGGGGTCAGGATGTGGATGTCCAGTGTGATTACTTTATGATCTGATCTTACCAGCGAGGGGTTTACCTCTGGTGTGGAACACTGATCCCCCATGTTGGTGATTATCAGGTCCAGTATGTTCTCACCTCTAGTGGGTGTGGTGAACAGCTGTTCCAGGGCGTTGGAAACATTGGGCAAAGGAGTTTGTACTTGAGTAATTGTCCCAGTCAATGTTTGGGTATTTGACATCTCCTATCATGGTGTTTGGTAGGACCTTTATATTTTTCAGTGCTCTCAGGAATGCTGAGTGAGGGTCCTGAGACAAGGTAGGTGATCTGTAGCAGAGTACGATCTGATAAGCAACTTTGCCCACTGTTAGTTGCACTTGGATGGTCTCCAAGGCCTCGTGTTGTGCCACTAACCTGGAGGTGTGGGTATCCTATATGAAAATGGATACACCCCCTCATTTTATATTTCAGTCTGGGTTTTGGGGCCAAAGCTCGGAGGGATTGGGATTTCTTTAAGTGGAGCATGTCTAACAGCTCTGTGTTTGACACAGCTTTGTATGTTAGGCAGAGATCACCTCTGAGTAGGCGATATGTGACAGAGTAAATCTGGAGTGTTTTGAGATGGTCTGTGTAGGGCATGCATTTGAGGCTGGTAATCCTCTTTGTGAGGTATTTCTGCAGGCTTTCCAGTTGTTGTACATGTCTTGTGAGGTACATACCAAAAGGGGCATTGTACTCTATAATGGATCTAATGAGTGATGAGTAGAGGGGAACAATGACCTTTTTTTTTCTGCATGTTAAACCTTTTGTGATGAGGTGTGCCATGTAGAAAGATTTCCTGACTACTGTGGCAATGTGATTATCAAAGGAGAGACTACTGTTCACCTGTGTCCCAAGGTCTCTTATCACACTTTCAGTGTTAAGTATACTACCGCCTATGTTGTAGTTTATGGGTAGAGTTTTTACCAAAGGGGATGACAATGCACTTTTTTGCATTGAACTTGAGGCCATGGCTTTGACACCAGGCATGTGTCTCAGTGAGGCCCTTTCGTAGGATGTCCACATCATTAATAGTTTCGATTATGGCTCCTAGTTTGCAGTCATCTGGGAACTTCAGTAGCCAAAGACCTTCTGTGTTAGCCTGTACTTCAGGGAAGCAGATACCAAACAGGGCAGGACACAGGACCGAACCCTGTGGTACTCCACTTGTCACTGGTCTGAAGTCGGATTTGGAGTCTGCTACTTTCACAGCGTGGGTTCTGTCAGTGAGCCAGTTGGCAACCCATCTTGTGACATAGGGATTTATACCTAGTTTAGTGAGTTTATCTATAATTCTAGAGTGGGGGATGGTGTCAAAAGTCTTGGCAAGATCTAGATAGGCTGTGTGAACCACCTTACCCTTGTCTACGGCTTTGGTGACTGCTTCAAAGAAGTCTATCAGGTTTAGGAGACATGATCTGCCTTTTACAATCCCAAACTGGTTGTGGTCCAGAGTTTGGAGATTACCAATGCCTTTGTTTATAAGTTCCATGATGATACGTTCCATGGCCTTGCAGACCAGGCTCATCAGGCTAATGGGGCACTAGTTCCCGGGGTCTGTGGTGGCTCCCCCCTTGTGTAGTGGGATAACCATCACTGTGCACCATTCAGCAGGCACAAGGCCTGAGGTGAGGCTATGATTGAACATGGTACTTAGGTGTGGTGCCAGTTCGTTCTGTAGTTTGTGTAGAATGCAGCCTGGGATGTTGTCTGGTCCCATGGATGTTGTGTTCCTGGCTTTGGTGAGTGTTTTTACCTGTGCAGCCGTGATGACAGCAACTTTGCATTCTTCCGGTATAGAGATGGGCTCTTTCATGGGTGAGAGGGGGGTAAAGTTAGCACTGATCCTATCTGCCAGGATGTTGGCAATATCAGTTGGGTCTGTATATTTGGTGCCATTGTGCTGTAACTCAAAGCAGATCTGAGTGTTGCCATTGAGATTCTTGACATAGCTATAGAATGCTTTGTGGTTGTCTTTAGAATCAGTGGCGATTTTGTTTTCATAACTAGCATTGGAGGATTTTGTCAGGAATCGCAACTTCTTACTGAGGCTGACCAGGGAGCTCCTCCACTCATGGGATTTTACCCTCTTTTGCACCAGTTTCTTCCTTCTGTTGTATAGTTTGTTAATGGCAGGGGACCACCAGACTGGCTTCCTTTTCTTGGAGGATAGTGTCTTGGTTCTGTTTGGGATTGCAAGATCCATGCACTTATGTAAGTGCTTATAAAGTGCAATTGTGTAGGATTCAGTAGTCATAACTGTATTGTCCATCTGCATGGGTGTCCTGAAGTTCACCACTTCTGTCTTAAGAAGCATGAAGTTGGCTTTGGAGACATTTTTTAACATGGTTTCCTTAATGGGGGGTGGGGGCAGAATGTGGATATGTAGGGTAATTAGCTTATGGTAAGATTGGACCAATGAGGCGTTGACTTTAGGTGTGGAACACCGGTCACTCAGGACAAACAAAACCCCGTAACCAACACAAATAGCCACAAAGTGAGCTAAATGCTACTCATTGCCAGAAGTCTCAGCCTCCAAATGTACACACTCGAGGCACTTCTCAGTATGGAGAATACTGATATCTGTGCAGTAACAGAAACCTAGTTCAAGGCTCCAGAGAGCACACCAGCACTACCAGGATACTACTCATTCCATACCTTCCAGCATCAGAACCTGGATCATAGCACATAGGGTGGGGATTTATCCATATTCATCAAGAATACCTACACGTTTCTCTATATCCTCTCTACAGGAAATGTACCCATAGGATGTTGCACAGATACGTTCTTCCCACTCCATAGGGGTGGGGCCACAAAACACCCTTGGCATTCACGATGTATGAGCCTGATGAGTCTGATCTGCAAGGCAATGGAGCCAGTCATAATGGAAGTCAACAATAAAGACATTGGGAACCTTTACACAGGTGAGCACACCCAGTTTGGCTATGTCAAATGCAGATCACACCTCCTGAACTGGGTGGATTTCTTTGAGACAGTTACCCAGGCTACAGATGATTGAAATGAGCTCCAAACAGCATACCTATACCTCGTTAAGGCCTTTGACACCATTCCCCAGTCAGGTATCATCGATGAACTCACCAGCCTGGGAATTAATCCATACATCACAAGATGGATTGCAAACTGGCTCACCGATAGATGCCACAAATTAAGAGTTGCTGGCTGCATGTCGGACTCTACACCGGTAACAACTGGTGTCCAAGAAGTTTAGTTCAGTTCTGGGGTCCCTCCTGTTTGGTATAGACTTCTCAAAAGTACATGCCAACACAGGAGGGTTGTGGTTGACTAAGTTTGCTGGGAACTGTAAAGTGTTTGCCATAATAGATTCCCCGGATGACACAAATATTCTCCAGAAGGGACTCTATGAGAAAGATGTGTGGTGTCAGAATCATGGCCTCAAGCTCAATGTGGAAGAATGCATAGTAATCCCCTTTTGTGAAAACAAAGTACCCACAAACTACCACATAGGTGTTACCCCCTAAAAACAGACAAGGTGATAAGGGATCTGGGGACACAAGTAGATAGTCATCTTTCCTTTGACAACTACGTTGCCAAAGTGATTAGGAAATCCTATGTGGCCCATCTAATCAACAAAGGGTTTGCATCAGGATCAAAAGAGGTAGTGGTGGCTCTCTACTCTTAAGTCATCAGACCCATCATTAAGTAGAATGCACCATTTTGGATGTACTCGACTAAGCATATCAAGCAGCTGTAGAGACCACAGAGGTACCTCACCAAGAGGATTACTGGCCTCAAATAGTTGTGTTATGCAACACAACTGGTAAAACTAAATCTGTTCTCCGTTGCATACCACCTACTCAGAGGCACACTCTGCCTAACATACAGAGCCATGTCCAACACATAACTGTTGAACATGCTCCATCTACGGATAACAAAACTGGGTCACACTACACACTCCAGGGATATGAACCTCATCACAACAATGAATACATGCTGGTGGGATAGAGTACCATCCCAGACACTTGCTTTACTGTGGAACAGTGTCCCAATGTACATCTGAGAGAGCCCCTCGCTGACCCTCTTCAACAGGAACTTTGATGAGTAGATGGGAAACAGAGAATTCACATCAGGCATCACATCAGCATCCCCACTAGAAAGGGACTTGGGGTACTAACTATTAGAACTAGGGCTTAGGAGACTACCCAATGGGGTGGGGAAAGCTGCACAATGTGCCTAGGCTAATATATGTCTTCTTGAAGATAGTCTACTACATACCTATGAACCTATGTGACAGGTACATGTCTACAGATAGTAGATGTGTACTTCATTGTACAGTCATGTACAGCAGGCACATGGACCACATACACTGTAATGCTTACAGATACTGGTGACTGTTATGTACAGTGGGTGAGATATGCACCTCATGTCTTTTGTGCCATTGGGATGTGTGCTGGGTGGGACAGTCCTGGATGGCTCCCTGTCATAGTCACCCTCTTACACACATCTCTGCCCATCCATCTTTGGTTTATTATACTGTGTTCCCCCTACATATATATAGGTACATAGGTAGGTAATAGGCTATCTGCCTGAAGGCATATATTAGTATGGCCAGAGTGTGCAGCTATCACCACACATGGGGTTAGTTCCCTAGGCATCTGTGTCGTAGAGCTGATGAAGTGATCCATGGTGTGAAAATTCAGTTTCACATACACTCATCAAGGCTCCTCTGGAAGAGTGTCAGTGAGGGACTCAGCTTAATGTAAGTTGGGAGCCTGTTCCAAAGCAAGGGAAGTCTGTGAGTTAGTAATGTATCCCTCCAACATGTTCTATTTATTGTTGTGATGATGATATCCCTAGAGCATGTGGCACAGTGAGCTTGGGTTTACTTCAGATAGCACATGTACATCAGTTCTGCATTGGACATGAACCTGTCTGTTGGGCAGAGATTGCCTGAGTAGACAGTATGCAACAGAGTATAGATTGAGTTAACTTCAGTCTTGTTGCATGGGGCAACTGTGTGAGGCCAGTAATCCTCTTGATGAGGTACTTCAGTGGTCTTTCCAGCTGCTGAGGGTGCCAAGTCAGATTCATCACAAGTGTGCCGTGATACTCTCTGATGGGTCTGATGACTGATGAGTAGAGGGAACCTCCTTTGACCTACATGCAAAGACCTTGGCAATTTGTGGGAACACATAGCATGATTTTCTAACCACTTTGTGAATGTGTTTCTAGAAGTAGAGATGACTATCCACATGTTTCCATAGATCCCTTATTATTACCTCCATATTTAGGGTGTTTGCACCTATGTGGTATTTGTATGACTGTAGCTCGAGGCCATAATTTTGACACCACATCTGTCTGACTGAGACCATTTTTAAGGATGTCTTTGTTGTCCCAAACATCGATTATGACAACCTTTTTGCAGTCATCCACAAACTTTGTTAACCGTAGCCCTCATGTGTTTGACTGTATTTCTGAAAAGTATACACCAGACAGGAGGGGTTCCAGGACTGAGCCATGGGGGACAGCAGTTGTTACCAGCTTACAGTCCAACAGGGAGACCACAATTCTTACCTTGTGGGATCTATCTATGCCCCAGTTGTCAATCCACCAGATGATATATGTGTTTATGCACAGGTTGTTGATTTTGTGGATATGACGTGTGTGGGATGTTGGAAAAGGGCTTTTCAAGGTCTATGTAGGCTGTGTATAGCTCATTTCATTGATGTATGTCCTGGATAACTGCCTTGAAATCTGTCTAGCAGGTTTAGGAACCATGACCTGGCCCTGACCAAACCAAAATGGGTAGGGTTGGCTGTTTGCAGGCTCCCAATAGCTCGGTTATGAGTTCCATAACGATGGAATCCATGGCCTTGCAGATCAGGCTTATAAGACAATAGTTCCCATGGTCTGTTGTACACCAACACTTGTGGAGCGTGCCAAACGTTGCTGTAACCCATTCAGCAGTTTCATATCCTGTACAGAGGGGGAGTCTCAACAGACTGTTCAAGTGCAGGGTCTGTTTGTTTTGGAGTTCACATATGATACAGCCAGGGAAACCATGTCATCCCATAGATGCCATGTTTTTAGGCATGGATAGACCTGTTTAACCATTGTATATGTGATTTCTGGGTTTTCACAATCTCCAGGTATGGTAATGGGCCCTTTTGTCAGTGAGAGGGGGGTAAATATGTATGAACCTGTCTGACAAGATGTTTGCAATGTCAGTCATGTACATGTATTAATTTACACTTTGCACTGACTCAGAACATATATGAGTTTACATTGATATTTATGACATAGCAAAAGAAAGCTTCATGGTTCTCTATGGACTCTTTGGCAATAATTTTGCCAGAACTTGGCTCGGATAATGTTAGGAGTGCTCATTGTTTCTTGATGATACTGATCGGAGATTTATTGATCTTCTTTGGATTTTCACTTTCTTTGAACAACTTAAGTACTTGTAGTACATAGTTTGATTATGACAGGGTCCAATACATTATATGGGTCTGTTTTCATATCACTGTGTGTGCAAGGCAGGATTGGTGAATTGTGACAAGTGTCTGGAGTAAGAACTGCAACTGCCAGATATGTGTGGCCCACTGCTGTACTCAGACATGGCCTAAGTGTGTGAGCATACCCAGTATGACCTTTCAGTATGTTGTTGACTGACATTTGCTTTGTTTGTTTAAGTGTGTGAGCATGCCCAGTATGACCTTTCAGTATGTTGCTGACTGAAATTTGCTAAATTTGTTTGTGTGTGAGCATGCCCACTATGGGCATATATACTATCTGTGTGAAAAATCAAGTTGTTTTTTACTTCAGGGCTCACGTTTGTGTTGTACATCGACAGGAAGCACGCTGTGCCTGCAAGGCTTCCATGAGTCAGTTTGCATAGACTTATCAACATTTCTACATACAGGGGGGGGGGGGCAGCTATTATTTGTACATTTCTACCCAGGGAGGCACACATGATTGTTACTGTGGGTGTACATAGGATGAGGGGTACACCTGACACTTATACACATTTGCTAGGCCTGCACTGCTATGTCAAATACTCCATTTCAGTCTGTACTACTGCCTATCATACTGGCTTGAGGTATACCACTGCACTACAGACCTTAGCTTCCAATTACACGCATATTAGTTTGTGACTTCGTAGCCTACCCAACCCACATCACACTGCCTGGCCTGCTATCTGTCTGCATAGGCCTGGGGGGAAGTTACTCATATGCCTCTTCAGAGGGCATGATACAACATTTGTCTGTGTTTGCATTTTTCTACAATTGTCCTGCTGGCTGTGACTGTCAGGTATGTGACCCCCCCCCCCCCAACTGGTATGTGTGAGTGACTTAAGTTGTGTCTGTGCCAGTAAAATGCTGTCATGGCTTAGTGGTTCAGTACTGTGACTATAGTGCCCAGTATCCTGAGTTCAAGCCCTGTCACTTCTTTTTATTTTCCTGCTGGGCAGACCTGACTGGTTAAGGAACAGTAAAGCAGGTGTGAGCGTGTTTACCCGACCTTGCTCAACTTTGCCTGACATTGCGCTGGTTAGCGTGGTGCACAGCTATGCCAATTGTGTTTAAATATGCTCAATACTGGTAAAATGTGCTTAGGAGTGTTTTATATTGCTTAAAATAGGGCACTCATGCCTCAGGTGGTGCTGCAGGGCTGTCTATGTCGTATGCACATAGGACACTTCCTATACATGTTTGAAAACAGGTAGTGTCAAGTTAGGCATCCCTTTTACTGTATGTGGAGTCAGAGAGAGGTGTCATTTCCAAGGTTCCTACTGACTTAGTGTATGTGCTATGCGTTGCCTCTTTGCCAAGGCCAGGGTATACTGGGCATGCCTCCTTCTGCCTACTGGGGCAGTCTCAGGTTGTTCCTCCTCTGAGTCACGCTGTGCCTGTGCAGGCCTTGGCAAGGGTGGGGAGCTGTTTGGACCTGCCCCATGCTGTTCCTGCTGCAGCTGTTTTTGCAGGATCATATTGTGTAGCATGGCATATACCATAACAATTTGGGTACATGTAGTTGGTGAGTACTGCAAGGCTCCACCAGATGTGCCCAGGCACCGGAACCATGACTTGAGCATCCCAAACACATGCTCAATTATGTTTCTTGTTTGTGTGTATGCCTCATTATGGAGTTCTTGATCAGGTGTGTGTGTGCATTTCTGATGGGTGTCATCAGCCACGGCTCCAGTGCGTATCCAGCATCCCCCGCTAGGTGACCATCAGGGATGTCCCCAATAGTAAATCTGTGGTGCAGCTGCGTCAGATGCCAGATGTGGGAATCGTGATAGCTTCCAGGGCAGCCAGCACACGCATTCATTATTATGCCCTGGGCATTGCACACGACCTGGTAGTTGATGGAGGGGAAGCCCTTGCAGTTGATGTAGACCCTACCCCGCTCACTGGGTGGTGCTTTGATGCATATGTGCGTGCAGGCTATTGCACCCACTACCTCAGGGTATTTTGCTATTTGGTCGAAAAGATGCATATTGCTGGCCAATGCCTCACGGGAATTGGGGAAATATACGTGGTAACCGACATGTGCTGACATGGCATCCAGGAACTGGTGGAGTACCCTGGATGCTGATGCCTGTGAAATCCCCATCATATCACCAGTTGGTCTCTGGAAGTTACCTGTAGCTAGTATTCTTATGCCAACACATACCTTGGTATCCACTGGGATGGGTTCCCCTCTGTTGGTTCTGTGTGTGAGGCGTAGCCGGCACAGCTCAACAATTTGCTGCAGGAGGTCTCTCTCCACCCTATAACGCTCCACTATCTCCAGCTCATGTAGCCCCTGGTAGGTTACCCTGGGTCTGTACACTCTTCTCCGTCTCCTCAATGTGGGTTGCTCAGCAGCATTCACAACATCACCACCCTCAGCACCTTGCACATGTTGGTTTATGATACCAAGAGCAGCCCCTAACATTTTGTCTGACTTAAGCTTTTTAAGCTTTCCCTCTTTGTATACTGCAGTGTTGCAGAGTTCTTGGGAAAAACAGGGGGGAATGCTGTTTGCAGAGTTTAAAGTGCTGGGCTGGGCTGGGATAGTCTGCTGCCTGTGTAGCTGGCTGATTCTGATATATTTCACCTGGCTGCTCTGCTAGATCTCCTTGGTTAACTTCCTACTACTTCTTTCCCTTTCTTTTCCCTTTCTGTTTCTGCCTGGGGCAGCGCCACGCAAACATGCGCACACACACGCACACAAGCACACATGAGAGCCCACGCTGTGTGCATGTTTGCAAGAAATTTCTGATCTTTTAACAGTGTGCACCTTTGGTTTCAGGTTTTCAAATAGGACAACTGTAGGCACGCCTCTTGCAATCCTGAGCAACTCAGGGCAAACACAAGCCACTGTGCTCCAATTAGCTTACGGCCTTTCTCACATACCCCCTCATGATGTCACCTATATTCTACTCTACTACTCACCTACTCCTACTCTTACACTCTTGGGACATGGCTCACATGCTGGGGAAAATTGGGATTCACTATCCTTATCCTCATTTGCATAGGATTGCCTACTAATGCATGATTACATCTCTCATACTGAGCTTCCCCCCCTTAGCAACCACTACTCAGTGGCCATGTTGTCTTCAGCCTGCCATTTACCTGCATGGCAGGATAAGCTTTTTAGTGAAAATGCCTATTTTTTAATTATTTTCTACTTTTTTAAAGTGCCGCACTTTTGCACGGTACTGTGCTATGCTTAAACATTGGAGATCGGGGGAAAAAAAAGTTAGATTTTAATAATTTTAAACATTTATAAATGCCAATGGTCTTAAATTTGACCATTGGCACGCTTCCTCAACTGTATGCATCCTTTATTTGGAGTGGTCATAGCTCCGTTTAGCTATTTGCAAAACGGTACTCTGTTACCAACGGAGTACATTTCTGCAGATAACACTAATCTTCCACGGACAGGTTAGTGTTTCCTGGATTGCAAATTTACCTCATTTGCATAGCTTTCAAAAGCAAATGAGGTAATTTGCATACCAGGATGCTGTCCATGCAAGAGTAGCTTTAGCAGCTCTCGTGCACGCCCCTGCTGGCTGTTCCTGAATCGCACGGCAGACATATTGCCTGTTTGACGTCTTACACTACTCTAGAACTCCGTGCAAGCTTTCGTAAATCCAGCCCCCCCCATGTTAAACATGATTTGTTGAAATAGATTGTAAATAACAGAACATTTTCATGGGGATTTTTATGAAGGTAAATTTATAGTGGAAGTAACATTTTTAAGCAAGATTTGCTTGTGTTGTTACAGAAAATAAGCAAAAAAGGTAAATCAGCTGAAGCTGGATAGGTATGAACAGGGAATAAAATTAAATGTTGTAAGACTGACATGAAAATAAAGGGAATGGTATGGTATGAAGGCAGAATGGAAAACAGGGCAGCTTAGATTAGAAGGTAAACATTGCTGAAGGTGAGAAATTTAAACTTTGTGAAAAGTTGAAGATGTCATGTTCTTTTGAAGTTTTGGGAAAAGGCAGAACGAGACAGGGGATATGTTGGATCACAGAAGTGGAGTGGGGCTACACAATGTTAAGGCTGTATGGGGTATGCCTTTGTTTACATCAAAAAAGAAGTTATGTACTCACCATAATGCTCCATGTGTGTTGTCCATCTCGCTTTCATTTTTAACTGGGTTCCTAACCAATCCTCGGTTCAGACTTGGCCTTATACAAAGCTCGAGGTCTTCCACTAGCTCATGGTTGTAACCCTATCCCATCATACCCTTGGAAAGTACCCCAGATCTTGTTTGCTGATATACGATAGATACCAATAACTATCAAACTACTTATAGAGCAATGAAGAAGGTCGGAGAACATCTATTTCCAATTGTAACTGCTCTGTCCTCCAGGAGTCAAATGTTGGTTGAAGGAGGGTGAGATGTAAGAATGCAGGCAAGATGGACAGCACACATGGAGCAATATGGTGTGTACATAACTTCTTTATGTGATGATGTCCTTCATTCTTAACTAGTTGGGACAGTGTCCCTAGCATCATATTTTTGGGATGGATCACGGGAGAATATTCTTCAGAAAAGTGAACAAAAAGAGGCCTTGTTCCTCGAGGCCAAATCCACTTCGTAAAAAGTAATAAAGGTATGAGGCCTTGTCCATGTTGCTGCAGCACAAATGGTATCAATTGGTAGTCTTGCCTGAAAGGCAGAAGAGGTTGAGTTCCTATGGCTCTTGTAGAATGACCTTTTACTTTTTTGGGGAGTTCTTTGTTTTGAAATTTGTAAGTAAAAGTAATACAATCTGATAGCCATTTTGAAAGTGTGAGGAGGTCACCCACTGCCATTTTCTCATGGCCTCCCGACAAAGGGTGTAAGACCTGGTTCCTCCTTGTATGTTTATGTACCACACAACCGACATGTTGTCTGTCTGTATTGCAATAGTTCAAAGTAGAAGAGTCTTGGAATGCTTGCAACGCTAAAAGCACCACCCTCATCTCTAGGACACTGATGTGCAAATGGGCCTTGTGATCCTGACAAGTGCTTTGAACTGTCTTTTCCCAGATAATGCCCCCCCCCCCCACCCTACCTGGGAAACATCCGTGGTCACTGTGGCTAAAGGTTGTGTAAGAACAAAGGGTCAACCTAATGTCACATGAGTGGAGTGAAGCCACCAACAAAGGTCTTTCTTGCAAGACTCCATTAAAATAATTTGGTGGGACATGGATAGTTCCTGCAGGGACCACTGAGTGAATAGTAGCCACTGCAGGATTCTCATATGCAAATGTGCTAATGGAATCAAGTTTATTACTGCTGCCATAGTCCCCAAGATTTTCAGGACTGTTCTTGCTTGTACTTTTTTCTTGGAAAGTAGGATGTTGACTTGATGTTATTGACTTGAACACTTTCAGAGGGAAGTTTTGCCATCATTTTTGTTGTATGTAGATCTGCTTTTATAAAAAATTATACATTGAGATGGCAACAAGGCAGATTTTTCATAATTTATTGTGATTCCTAGGTGAGAGCAGAGCTGTAAGGTGGTGTCTCTTGCTTTTATTAGTAGATGCTCAGTGGTGGCGGTTAGGAGCCAGTCATCTAGGTACAGAAACACTCAGAATCCTAGGCGTCTCAAGTGAACCGTGACCACTGCCATATACTTGGTGAACACTCTGGGGGCTGTAGTGAGACCAAAGGGCAGAGCTCGAAACTGGTGGTGACTGGCTCCCTGCTGAAAGAGCAAATGACTCCTGGATCACCTGTCCATTTTTATGTGGTAGTACACATCCTGGAGGTCTACAGAGCACATCCAATCATCTTGTCCAAGAAAAGGGAGCACTGACTGCAATGTTATCATCCTAAACTTTGACTTTCTTACTGATTTGTTTAATTTGCTGAGATTCAGGATGGGTCTCCAGTCCCATGATTTCTTTGGAACTAAAAAGAACCTTGAGTAAGTTCCGGATCCTATTTGGTCTGTGGACACTGTTTGGATGATTCTTTTGTCTAGCAACATTTGTATTTCTAGAGTTGCTTTCTCCTTTTGCTTGGGTGGAACATCTAGGATGTTTTTTATGTTTGGGATGGGGAAAGAAAAGGGTGTTCAGTAACCTCTGGATACGATGCTTTGTACCCACTTTTTTTTTGTTATTTTTAGCCAGGCTTCTTGGTACAAAGATAAGTGACTCCTGACTGCTTCCAGAGACAGACAGGTGGGCCTCCTTTCAGGAGCACTGAAAGGGCTTACCAAGGAAGGATTCCCTGTCTCCCTGACTTTACGTACCCCCTCTTCCACGTAGTCAGTGTCTTCCATTACTGCTTCACCCTCTTCCCCTGAGGGAAGGATCACCATGTGTGTCAAGGAAAGCTCTTTGAGATTTTCAGAACAACATCTTTCCCTCCTTTTGACCTTTTGGATAAGGTCTAGAAGCTAGGGAAAAATGAACTCCTATGGCAGAGAGAGTTTTCCCTTCTTGTTCACTCCTAGTCAGTGTCTCTTTAACCTTTGGCCCAAACAGGGATGAGGGTGTTAATAAAGGAAGACTTAAAGGGATCTGCAAAGTCGCATACATGCATCAAGGAATGTGTCCTTAGGGAAATTTCTGAAGCCCCTGCCCTACTTGCTCCATCTGCTGCATAAGAAATAAGCCTCATGGAGGATCTGACTACTGAATTTAAGGTAGACGGCTGACAGGAAACTTTTTCTGATGCCCCAAGTCTGGTAAAATGGGTAAGATAATTCAGCAATCTGAGTGCAAATGTCACTGAAGAAAAGGTGCTCCTTCCATACCGGTCCATCATATGAGAATCCTTGTTTGGTGGATGGACAGAAGAGCCTATCTCTGAAAGCTCCTTTTATTGTGGCAGCCGCCACCACCATAGCATCTACTGGGACTCGTTTCATAAGAAACCTCTTGTCAGTAGGTGACATTATGAATTTATTAGGCCCCTGAGGAATGGACTCCACTGCGTCTGGAGACTCCCACACCTTTCGACAAACTAGGTCCATAAGTTTGTCAAAAGGCAGAGACACCCATGTGTCGGAAGGGTGAGACCCAAAAGTTTTCAGGTATATAGACTCCTCCTCAGAAGGGTTGATGGGCTTCCAGCCGCCTCTCTGCTTAAGTATTTCTAAGATGTCTTGCAAAGGAGATATCCTCTGAGGGCAACCGTGGGGACCCTTCTCATTCATCAAGGTCTGTACTGGATGTGATGGACTCCTCTGGGGAGTCCAAGTGTTTCTTCTTGCATGGTCTCTTCTGAGGGGCCTCCTCAGAAGGGTGTTCTGGAGAGGTTTCAGAAGAGATGGTTTCACCTGACTGGGCATCCTGAGGCTTGGGGTGTCCACGTCCCCATGGAAAGAGTGATGCTGAGGTAGACACCGGTGCCTTTGGGGGAAGAAGGTCTCGATGTTAGAGTGGACTTGTCTGTAGAGACAGTACTCACCTCATTACCTCGAATGCACCCCCCAATTCCTGATCTAAAAAAACTCCTGGCTCTGCAGAACCAGGAGGGCATCTCCAAAACTGAGGAGGTTGGCTCAGAGGCAGATGTAGGAGCAGAGCTCACCTGCACCGAAGCCCCGAGAGGCAAGTTCAGATCCAACAGCTGTCTGACCTGGACCTGACCAGGGAGCATCGTTTCATAGACTCCTCAAGTTCAGATGGAACAGAGGATGTCAGAGCAGTAGTCAGAACCGAAAACCTTGAGGTAGGTCTCAGCTCAGTCAGTTCCACTACAATCAGTTCAAACCCTTCCGGCTCCAAAATCCCAGATCAGATTGGAGGAGGAATCGATGGTGAAAGGGAAGTCTTATTCGGCTCTGAATCCCTCTGGATTGGAGTCAACAACAGTTTGCCCAGCACCGGTGTCCTCAGAAGCCTCTGCACCACCCGATCCACATCATCATCAGAAAGGCTCCTGGAGGACCGAGAGGAGGGAGCAGGAGATGTAGCTGATTGCAGCAAAGGGGATCTCAAAGTAGGAGAGACCAGCTCCAATTCTGGGGACCAGCTCCATAACTGAAACTCTGTCGGCACCGGCATAGAAGGAGCCGATAAAGTAGATTTTTCGGGCCCAACAGTCTTTGGTTCTGAGATGCTACTTTTGACAATTTTCTAACTGGCTCTAATTGGCCACTATGAGATTATCTCTTTCTCAACTATCGAAGTGCCCTGACATTCTTCAAGAGCTTCAGAGAAGGGGGACTTTAGCAAACCTCTTACAATAAGCTTGTTTTTCCTCTCAAGCAGCACTCTGTGGCTGAATGAATGACAAATGGTGCAGGATTCCTGTAAATGAACTGCTCCCAAGCAGTATACGCAAATAGTGTGACCATCAGTGAGAGACATTTTCTGGTTACACTTTCCACATTTTTTGAACGCAGAGGGTCTAGTTTCCTTAGGTTCCTTAGACATTTTTGTATATAACAATAACAACAACAACAGCAGCAATAACAACAGCTAACCTCTACAGCAATAAAACTATGACTAGTGCTATAATATTGTTTTTTTTGTTGTTGTTAATAAACAAACAAGAAGAGAAAACACCCAGAAGAGCAGCCTTAGAGATTACAGCAGAAAGGGGGCAGTTCTCTAACTCAAACGAAGCTGCCTAAAGTTAGAAGGGGAGAAAAAGGGAGCCATCTAACTGAAATGGGCAACAGTAGCCCACTAATTCAAACAAGCTGTCATTTAAAGTTAAGAGGAAAAAAATCAAAATATCTCACTTCACAAAACTCTCTAATTTAAATAAGCTTTTTTGTTAATAAACCAAAGGATCCCTTCTAAACTAAAACGGGCTTAAGTAAGTAAAGTTAAGCCGAGATAGGGAGGGAAAAAAAGGCCTAGAGGAAAAACGATGGCCAGAAGCAAAAAACACAACAGCAAACACTCTGAAACTAATTTAAGTACCTAATAACCTCTAGAAGTTATATCTGAAAACAGCAAAATGACAATTATGCAACAAATAAGGTAAGAAAATTCCCACTTAGCCAGAGCCAGTATGGAAGCACCCGATCTTGTTTAGTGGCAAACAAGATCTGGGGAGCTTTTCAAGGGAATGATGGGATAGGGTTACAGCCATGAGCTAGTGGAAGACCTAGAGCTTTGTATAAGGCCAAGTCAGAACCGAGGATCGGTTCCAAACTCAGTTAAGAATGAAGGCGAGATAGGATAACATCACATTATATGTTCAGCAATAAGGGAGGGAGGGATATGGGAGTACATGTACAAATATTCAGTGGTTGATACAGACTATTTTGGGAATAAGTCAGGGCAGTGATTAAAGACATAAACAGTGAGAAGGTGACAAAATGTGGGTGATGTCAAGTATGAAGCATGTACATTTTCTGTGACCATTACTAGAGAAAGAGCTGGTTGTGTTACTACAGTGTATGGTAGATAACTGTGAGAGTAGGAATGGATAGTAATTTTCAAATAGTCTTTTTAAAGATGGGGGAATTTATACCTAATTATGAAACTGAAGTTAAGGTGGTTTCTATTTATGGATTTAAAATTGCTAGTAAATGTTTTAAAGAGTAGAATGACTTAGTGCTTACCAGAATTATTTATGATGGACAGTCATTCAAGTCAGACAGAGAAATATTAATGATTCATTGCAGTTGATGAGAAATGTCTTTGAATACGGCAGGGGGTTGCAGCTGAGTATGTTTTGTTTTGGATCAAGAGAAGGCCTTTTATGTGACTCATGGTTATTTATTGCAAAATTAGCAACTGGATTAAAGGTGAACATGCAGTTATGAGAATAGTGGATGGGTTGTTATTGCATGTATGGACAGGAGTTTTGCAATGTTGCCTTCTAAACCCACTGCTGTATGTGGCATAGGTAGGTATATTTATTAGAGGTAGTTGTAAGGAATGTTAATATTCACTTATTAAAATGGATGATGGCAGTGCAGCACTGAAAGTGGTAGTTTATGCATAAAGTGCATGTGTATTCATGAGGGATACTAAGGATGAGGAAAAAGTTTTTGGTGGTTTGTCAATATTTAGAAAAGGAAGGAAAGATTAGGATTCATGGGAAGAAAAGTAAGGGCATGTGATTTATACAACAGAGTATGGGCCAGATTCAGGAAGCCTCCGTGTAAGAGTTATAACTCTTACACGGAGGCTGCAGTTAAACTGTGTGATGTCAGCATGTCATGCATATGCATGAGGTGCATGAGGCATGCTGAATCACACCAGTAACTCTTACACGGTCCGTGTAAGAGAGTAGGGGGCGTGTCTGTAGGCTAAGCTCTGCAAGTGGACACGCCCCCGGAAAACTAGAATGGCTGAAAGTAAACAGCCACGAGAAAGGCCATGAAAATGTGAATAAACACACTATACAACACATGCCCGACTGGCCATCAGTGTATAAAGTGAAGAGATGTCATAAAAGTAAATGAAAACCTTTTTTTTTTTGTTAAACCCGTAAATGTTTGCTACTGTGTGCTGGGGTGTGCTACTAGCGCAATCACAGTTAGCAGTCAGGGGAAAAGGATATAAGAACTAAATATGCAAAGTAAGCCAAGAAATAATAGCTTAGTGGTAGAGTACCCCTATGTGTAGGCAAGCAGGGTTCGAGCCCCTACAACAACCTTTTTTATTTTTGTAAATAAGCACTAAAAACCCCCAGACAGTATTGTACAAATGTAAATGTATTCCCTTTTGTAAAATGGAATGAAACAGAGCATATATTTTGAAGTAACATAAGAATAAAAAGTCAGAAATGTACTGATAGCTAAGCTGCCGTGAGACAGAGTGCCCGTAGGCAGTAGTGTTTAAAAGCTGCAAACTGCGTGCCCGTTGCCAAGCAGCGGATAAACAGGCTGAAACTGTGTGCAATTAGCTGAACATGTGTGTCACTAGCCAATTAAGATTTATCCCAGCGCACACCGTTTGCGCCGCTCCCACAGGCTAACTGCCAGTGCGCATGCGTAACCTCCGCAAACGAGCGCAGAACAGGTTTAAAGTGCTTAAAAGTGCTTTTGGCATGTTTGATTGACAGGTCTTCAACTCATTTCTGTCAGGAAAAGCAAAAGCAGTTGCCAGATTCGAACACAGGATACCATGCACTAGAGTCAAGGAACTAAACCACCAAGCCATGACAGCAATACCTAGAAAAGCAGAAATAGCATATATATGGGATAAAACCCAGAATGGAGCATGAGAAAGCATTTTCAGTGAAGTAGATACAATTCCAAAACGGCCAATCAGAGAAATGTGCGGAAAAGCGGCATATATAAGCCCCATAGGCGGGAATACACAGCATAACTGATTGTAGAACAGACTTGCAGTCAGCATGAGTGGAGTAGGTGAGGGACGTTGCTTTCGAGCACAGCGTTGGGGCGTTGAGGAGTCCAGATACATGGTCTGGCTCCTTGTCCATAATCACGAGGCCCAACTCATGCAGGGCCAGGTCTCATGGGGAGTATATAGGGCTGAGGCGTGGGACCAGTTGGCTCGTGAGCTGACCAGTGCTACTGGCATTCCACGCACTGGTGAGCAGGTCCGTCACCACCATGCGGACCTGAAGAGACGCAAGCAGGACCAATTGAACCGTTGGATCCAGGAGGCCCGCAAATGCCCAACGCCCACTACTGAGTAAGTCACATTTTACCCATGTATGTAAGGATTTCAACCAGCTGATACCATGGAGATGTGTAGTCCAATATTATTCCCTTTGTATTACAGCTGCAGGTGTCCGCTCTGCGAATGTCGAGATGCACGCCAGAAGGCTGGTGCGGCTGCGCCACCATGCAGGTTAGTAACCCCACCCAGTACTTGTAAATAAATATTATTATGTACCATGTATCAGAACAGTGCAGTGTATTGATTAAAAGTAATATAATGTGCAAGCAGGAATTGAACGCCTGCAGGTATGGCTGCAACAAGTTCATCAGTATGCAAGTGTAACTGGAAATATAATTGATAGGATTAAACAGTGCTGTAATACAGATGTCCCATCATTAATTAAATATACTGTAACCTGCAGTATAGTCTCAAGAGTACAGCTTCAGAATCTGAGGTAGTCACATGTCAGATATATCCCTGTTGAAATGCTGAATCATGACAGAAGTGAGGCTGTTGGAAAGTGTTTGAATCACCACAGGTCTAATATGTGAACAAAGCCTAGAAGTACCAACCTGAACTGTGAAGTTGCAGAATGTATGAGAGTGACAGAAATGCTCATGTATGAATAAATAAACTAGTAATAACCCCTGAATATATAAGCCTCAGTGTGTTGTTACAGAACTAAATGCATGTGGGAAGTACAAATTAACATCCCAAACTGATTTCAGTGTGTCTGAATCTGAATGTCTAGCTCAAAATCTGTATATGGTGATAACAGTAAACAATTTGCAGATAGAATGAATGATTATCTGACAGACTAAACAGCCATAGTTGTCCCCTGTCCTGTCATCAAAGTGTAGCAGGATGATGTATCTGATCAAATTCAAAATAAGTAGGATAGTGATGTATGTGTAATAGGTGTAGCATGACAGTCAAATAAAGATTATTTTGAAACATCAGCCTCAACTTAATTGTGTATCTATGATAAATGTGAATTAATGTTTAACATATGAATGTGTCATCACTTTCTATCCCCACCCAACCCTGTAATTCCATATAACAACATCCACTAAATAATGGTATGTGAACATTTCATTAATCATGGACATTTGTCCGTTCAAACATATATGCATGTCTGTTCGTGCATGTGCCCTGTTCATACCTGCAAATCGATGGCCTGTTGCCATTAATCAACCCTGCATGTCGTTTGACTGTGTTTTGCTGTTCAAATAATGCATGTGATATTGATATGCCCCTTGTTCAATGGTGTCCATATCTGGGTGTTTGTTTGATGGGAATACCAATGCATGCTGTTACAACTAATCTGAATGGAATAAAATGCCACTAACCCAAACTAACATAACTACTCACAAACCTAGAACGCTTGGGAAGGCAGGTCCCAGCGGACCCACCTCTCCCACCTCAGCTGGTGACTGCACCTGGCACTAGTGCCCAGGCCGGACCCCCTCCGGTGGCCCTGTGCCACCTTGGGTGGAAGCGCTGCAGGGGATGGGGCCCGTCCCCTCTGCAAGTGTGGCCGGAGGGTTCATCCACTCACCCTCCGCGGTGTCCGGTCTGTGGTGCGTAGGGAGATCCAAGACACTGTTCTTGGACCCTACGCCAGCTCGAGGCTCGTGTGGCACAGCTAACGGCCCGGGCCGTTGCCCGCCACAGCCCCAGCACAGCCCGTCCTGGGCTGTGAAGGAACAGTGGCAACTGCCTATGGGTGGGGATATCAGTTCCACTGTTGCCATCTGTGGGCTCGTGCATCTCAGATATCCCAACCTCCGTCCCCGTCAATTGTGTAACCCCCCCACGTGTGTCATACACCATCCCTGTATGCGTCTTGTCTGTCTTGTCTGTTAACCTACCCAACCTACCTCCCCAGCTTTACCGACTTCCTTCACCTGTCATACCACTCTCACCTGTAAAAAAAAAAAAAAGGGCACTCTGTCCCACAAAAAAAGTTACGCCCCATACATAGCTGTCCATGTCGCAGACATGTCCGCTGGACATCTAAACTGTTAATTACAATTGGCTGTACAACAAATATTAATGTTGTCCTGACACCTCTCTCAGAGGTGGAAGGTTTCAAATGTCTCACCAAAATACATAGAAATATACAGCTGTTGCTGCAAAAGACATGGGCATCTATGGGCCTTACCTACACCCTTCCTGCAAATCCCACGCTTCTTTCCCTACTGTCTTACCCTCTTTGTGACCCCTTTTCACCACTTTCCTGTCACCCCTTTTTCTTTTCTTTCAAAGAAAATAGCGTGGGTGTGCGCTTGTGTTACCGGAGCTCACCGCCAGTGCATGCGTGAGCTCAGCATAAGCAGCAGACCTGGTTTAAAGTGCTTAAAAGTGCCTTTATGGCACTTTGATTGACAGGTCCTGTACTCAGTTCCAAAGTTTGCTAAGAAAAATAAATTCCCACTGTCAGTCTCGAACCCAGGACCTTGGTAACATTAGTCCATATGACCTACCACTAAGCCATGCCTGCTTTACAAGAACAAACTGCTAAAATAAATATAACATGTAATAGTAGGAATCAGTATAAAGGTAATATAGGAGATGTACTATCCAAAGCATGTGTGGTAGAGTTTTAATGGCCAAATAACTGGATTCCCATACTAGTTCAGTGTGAGCAGAAACAGCACTGCTACCTGTTAGCTTGTACATAATAATGTAAGGTAATGTACATATGTGAAGGTATGTATATCTACACATACATATATATAAATATATATTAATACATATGAAATATAATCGTAGGTCTCAGTAGCCATACACACTCACTACAGGAAAAAGTTAACATAATTGCTGCAACCTGAATCTGCAACACAGCCTGACCCTGTGTGACCTACTTACCCTTCTAACTGCTTACAGGTGGCCTCAACACTTGATTGACAGGTCCTGTACTCAGTTTGAAAGTTTGCAAAGTAAAAATTCCCACTGTCAGTCTTGAAACCAGGACCTAGGTAACATTAGTCTGTTTGACCTACCACTAAGCCATGCCTGCTGTGGAAGAGCACACTGCTAAAATAAATATAACATGTAATAGTAGGAATCAGTATAAAGGCAATATAGGAGATGTACTATCCAAAGCATGTTTGGTAGAGTTTTAATGGCCAAATTACTGGATTCCCATACTAGTTCAGTGTGAGCAGAAACAGCCCTGCTACCTGTTAGCTTGTACATAATAATGTAAGGTAATGTACAGATGTGAAGGTATGTATATCAACACATACATATATATAAATATATATTAATACATATGAAATATAATCGTAGGTCTCAGTAGCCATACACACTCACTACAGGAAACAGTGAAGATATATGCAGCAACCAGAATCTGCAACACAGCCTGGCTCCTGTGAGACCTACTAAGCCCTTTAACTGCTTAAAGGTGCCTCTAGCACTGTGATTGATAGGCCCTATACTCAACCCAAAAGCAGAATATGAGCATACTAGTAGGCCCTACCACAAGACCATTGTAACACTAGTCTGTATGACCTACCACTAAGCCATGACTCTCATACAGGAATATAGTGCTAAATAAGTGGAACATGTAATAGTAGGAATGAAGATAAAGGCAATATAGTATGTCTACTACCCAAAGCATGTCAGGCAGACTTTTATAGTCCCAATTACTGGATTCCCATACTAGAGTAGTGTTAATGGAAACAGCCCTGCTAATTGTTAGCTTGTACCCAATAATGTCAGCTAATGTACATATATGAAAGTATGTATATGTACACAGATATATATATATATATATATATTCATATAGCAATACATATGACATATAGTTGTAGGTGTCAGTATGCATACACACTCACTACAGGGAACAGGCAAGATAAATGCAGCAACCTGAATCTACAACACAGCATGAAGCATGGGAGATGTACTAACCTTCACACTCACAGAACACTGTCAACAGCATACCAGCATGGTCCACGCCCTACAATCTGAAAGGGCAACGCCTATCTCACATACCCTTTTATAGCAGTGTCCTGAAATCACAGTGAGACATGCAATTAGTACACACCCAGCTGCTTGCAATTAGCAAATGCTGCCTTACAATTGGTGCAGAGGCCATCACATGGATCCATGCAGATACCTACAAAAGTATTCAGTACCCACACTCCACTCATGCAATACAGTCATTGCACTAACCGAATGAGAAAGAGAGAGAGAGAGACAGACAGAGAGAAAACAAAATATACTGACAGCAAGCAGCAAAACAGCAGCAGCAGCAGCAGCAACAGCAGCAAAATACAAGCAGCACGACTGACTCACCAAAAGCTGCCACAAACACAGGTAATGCAAAGTAGCAGGTTAATCCTGTGTATACTGTGACACCTCCAAATGTATCATAGTTCACTATCAATAGGTATGTCCATGAGATAGGTTGTGTGTAGATAGTCATGAAATATAAACATATGTAAAATTGTTGTACATGTGGGCCATAACTAACACTTCCATAGCTTAGAACACAAGGCCAGTTGTGCATATGATGCAGTAGTTCCCAGGGTCAGTAGAGGTTCCTCCTCATTGGTGTGGGACCACTGTGTATGTATGGCACTGTTCAGGTACATATCCTGTAGTATGGCCATGGATTAATATCAGTCTGTCCTGTGGTGCTATGTCCTCCAGGGGTGAATGTAGCACACATCCAGGGATACCATTCCGTAACAGTGATGATATGTGTTCTGCAATGATGAGGGTGGCTCTCACCTGGACATGTGAGAGGATAGGGAGGTTACAGTCATCTGGGATAACTAATAACACGTGTGTAGGACAATGGGGGGGGGGGTACCTGCACCTAAACTGTCTGCAAAATTGTTGGCAATATCTGTGCATTTGGTGAATGTGAAGCATCTTAACACTGCAGACAACAGATGCCTTCCGTCATGTGAATCTGCCCTGTGCTGCAGTAGCCTCCTACTATTGTTATACAATATGCAATGGTTATACAATATAACAATGGTGCAAGAGCACCAGCTGGCAGTGGCCGCGGACGACAACGGGCCCACTCGCGCGGCTCAAGTGCCAGCACCAGCCCCAGCAATGCTGGGTCTGTGCTGTCATCCAGGCGCCCAGGAGACCACGTGCACGTGGCTCTGGACAGTCCCAACAGGGAACTGTGTCCAGTCAACACACCCCTGCTTCCGATGACAGTACCCAGTCTGGGTTAGTACGGATACGCCCGTAGCACCCTGCCAGGCACAGGTACCGTGTCCGTGCCCACAGACACTGATTTGGATGACCTGACAGGTGCAGTCTGTGGCTGTCCACAAAACCCTGTACATGGCAGCCATTATGTGGGACTGTGTGTGCTTACACACATGCAGAAACCTAACACCTAGGGCAAACACATACACACACACACTGCACCAACAACGGTCCACCCTGTACTGCTGCCCCTCACAAACACACATACACACACATGTCAATTGGTGTTACCAGTGGCGGCTTGGGCATATCTAACCCACACCCTGTGCATATGATGACACTGTGCCACCTCCTGCATACTACAACATCGGTGCAGGTAAAGGTAAACACGTTGCTGATGCACAGGGTGACTACATAGATGTGTATAAGTAGTAACATGTTGGTAACTGTTGTGTGTTGCAGTATAAATGTGTGTATATCCCATCAGTCCTGCTGCAGTAACTGTATGAATGTCCTCAATTGTTATCTGCACCCATACTACTTAACAAAGTGTACCTGCTGCACACCATCACATGCTAACATTGACTATGGCAATGTGCATCTTGTGCTGTTATGTAGATTCAGCTACATGTATCTGTTCTGTCACACATGCATTTATACACACCCTGCTACCCACACACATGCACACGCTCACCTGCCATTCCCATTATTTATCACCCTACATGAGTAGCTGTTGATACATGACAGGTACACATTTCAGAAGTGCACTATGTTGTTTACTACTGGCATCCCCTTCTCTACCTGTACTCACAGGGTGCAGGCAACCTCATCAGTTGGAAGATGTAATGTGCATCAGGTACTGTAGTACCCTGATTGCCACAGCAAACATGCTTCCCATGCGGAAATGCACACACAGACACATCCCACATCCACACACTCGCCACATTCAGGCTTCAGAACACTATCTAGGTATATTCGGGTACATGTGCATGTTCAAGTAGCATGTAACACTATACTGAGTACTGGCACTTAGTTGTCTGTAGTCATGTTGTCTGTATAGAATAAAAGAAATGTTTTATTATCCTACTCCGTTTTGTGGACATTACTTGAACAAGTGTTACCTTACATGTGTTATCAGTACCAACACCTTCTGTTTTGTAGTTTTGTTTGTATAGGGTGCTATCAACATCACTGCTTGTTAAGGGTAATGACCACCCTGCAGTGCATAGCCCCATGTGGCAAAAGCCACATCCCACCCCATCATTGTGCACACACACTAACCCCACCAACAGTAAAACACATACTTTCCATTTGCAAGGTTCAAACCCACACCTAACTGTGCAATGACAGTAGAAACAGACACATTAGCAGAGTGTGCTATTTGCAGTAGTTGGAGAAACGTTTACTAATGCTGTACTTAGAGGGTGCTGACATCATCTGTGTGTAGGAGGAGGGATGTGCACCCTGTACTGTGTTCTCCCAGTTGGCAAAAGGCAGTTAACCCTCCCAGCATAGTGCACACACATAAACCACACTCATACATTCCCTTTGCAGGATTCAAACCCCCACCTAACTACGTTATGACACTGAAGAAAGACACATTAGCAGAGGCGCTATGCAAATTACTGGAGGACTTTACTACAGGTGATATAGTTATACAGTCCTGACATCATCACTATTTCAAAGGGGATCTGCATCCTGTACGATACTGTCACGGTTGCTAATAGGGACATTTCCACACACACATCGATGTGTTGGAGGTTTGCATATGTGGGGATCCAGAACACCAGTGTGATTAGTATATGGTTTGATTGCAACAATGAGGATATACTCCCAGTGGTGATTAGTTTTACTCATGTTTGTAAAGATCAGCTCTAGTATATCTGCCCCTCTTGTGGGAAGGTTGGTTACCTGTTCCATAGCCAAAGAATGTCTGATCAATGGGAATCTTAGAGCTTGGGTATTGTGGCCTGTGTAATGTACACAGTCTATGTTTGGGTAGCTGGCATCACCCAGTATGATGGTGTTTGCAGAGTAATCTAAACTCTCCTGTGTCAGCATGAAGGCTGTGTGGGAGACCTGAGTTTGAGAGGGTGCTGTAAGAGCTCCTCTGTGTCTCTTTCCATGTGGTCCAGGGAGTGCGTCCCAACAGGTAGCTGACTGTGACCCTCCCTTGCTCTGTCTGGAGTGCGGCACGTCTGTCAACAGCTCATGTCAAGCAAGTGCACACCCCTCATAAATGATGTGGAAGCCTTCAAAGGCCCAAGGCCTGTTGAAACTATGGACCAGACTGCAGATACCTGTATAGAGGCATTCTGTGGACACATTCAGGAATGCATGGATCATGAAGCCACATATGAAAGCATGACCCAATTCTCCAAAGACAGATGTCCTGGGCACCGGACACCAGCCATAAACACACTATACAATAGAAGGATGGCGCCACTACATGATACAACAACCTCCCAAAATGTGAAGGCACCACTGATGAGTATTGGAAGACAACTACAGGCACCCATATGATTGTCTAAGGCCATCTTTGAGAGAGGATTCCACAAGCCACTGAGGATAATCACAAGGCTGCCTGTAGTTATGTTAGTAACCTGGGTGGTACTACCCTGACATGCTCAGAGGTAATACAATATGTCACACAAAATATAAAACACACAGACATTGCCATCATCCTAGTGGACAGGTTCAATGCTGCCTTCTCTCCCCACCACACCAAAGGGAACATATGTCTCGCATCACAGTGCTTCCCCCCCTGACATCACAGATGCTCAGGTAAGAGATGCCCTTCCCAAAGCAGTAAACACTGCATCAATGGGACCAGACAGTGTCCCAGGCTGTGTCCTACATGAACCACAAGAAGAGCTACACCCAGACATAACACCACTGTTCAATCCCAGCCTTAATACATGATATGTGACCAGAGAGTGGCATACAGCAACAGTGGTCCCTCAACATGCAGGTGGTGCCGTCACGGATGCTGGACACTACTCGCCCCATATGTCTGACTAGCTTTGTCTGCAAAGCTATGGCAAGAATCATCAAGAACCTCACATATCTAGATATTGTGGACCTACAGACATGTCACCATACACAGTTTGGCTTTGTCAATGGCAAATCCTGCCTATCAAACCTGTTTGCTTTGTTTGAAACAGTCACCAAGGCCACTGTCAAGGGGTAGGAGGTCCACACAGCCTACCTGGACCTTGCATAAGCCTTGGATACAATACCCCACTTGTGCATTGTAGGGAAGCCCACCAGTGTACATATTAACCCCTATGTCACTATGGGTATTGCACAGTGGCTCAAGGGCAGAACACACATGGTAGAATTGCTGGAGCCATGTCAGCCTCCAACCTGGTACAAGTGGTGTCCCACAAGGCAAAGCCCTAGGGGCTGTCATGTTCATTATATATTTGTCATAGGTACAGGCCAACATGGAAGTACTGTGGCTCAGCACAGCACAGGTGACTGCAGACCGTACACCATAAACAAGTCAACAGTTAACACACGCATCCTCCAAAGGGACTCTTGCAAACACACGACTTGTGCCACAGCCATGGCCTCAACATGAATGACAGAAAGAGTATAGTCATCCCTTTGTCAAACAGTAAATGACCACAATGTACCACATATGTGTTAATCCAGTAAGTGCAGACCTAGGAATTACGGACCTTGGGGTACGCAGGTTGATAGCATCCTACCATTTGACAACAACATGGACAAAGTGGTTAGGTAAGCATGTGATATGGGCCACATCATCATGGGATCCACATGTAGGCCAGGGGAGGACATTGTGGCCCTTTACTCATCCCTCATCATGCCCATAATTGACTATGATGAACCTGTCGGCATGCACCTTACCAGACACCTGCAGCAACTGGGGCTACCACATATGTACCTCGACAAGGTGATCAAAGTGCTCAAACAGATGCCACATACTGACTGGTTAAAGTAGCAGCAGCTCTACTCAGTGACATACTGCCTCTTCATAGGCAATCTGTGCCTTACATAGAAGGCCAGGTCATACCCTCACGTAATGGCCATGCTGCATCTCAGAATATCCAGATCCCACCAGGATACACGCTGGAAATACATGAACTTCAGGAGTGATATACATAGGACATGGTGGAAGGGCACATTCACAACTCAGAGGCACCCTTCATTCCTGATTATTATCCCAATAGAGGTTAGGCGGACTGACTCAGTGACTATCCTCAAGAGCGATATTAATGACTGGATGTGACATTGTAGGGTTACCCTGGGTATCACTTATGTGTCACTGTGAGAAAGAGGCACAGTATACTAACCTTGGAAAAGGGCATAGCAAGACAGATTCACAATGCATGTTGAAAGGCACGCACATTCTGGCTAGGTGGATACATGCCCTGGGCAGATATCCCTGTACGAACCTATGGACCTATGTCTCTTTTTCACCATTGGCCCTATGTGCTGTCAATCACCAATGTAATCTCAATACTCTGGTAGCATGTGCAAAGGTCAGTTGTCAGTCACCTCTATGGTACAGTTGTGGAATATGTGTGTCATGTAGTAATGTCACAGCTGCCACATGTACACAGTCAACCCTATCCCTACCCATTGATGTACATCACATGTATGAGATGGAAACACATGGCCAAACTGTAACAACAACATACAAGTCAGTCAGATGCATGGACACATATGACTCAGTCATTGTCCATGCCACCACAGCTGATGTGGGATGTCGCTCACTGGGATACGTGATAGGGAACATGGAAGGGATCACTGAGCAAGTGACACAGGCTGGTAGACCCTGACCTTGGTTGGCATCAGACCCTCACCAGGGATTCCGACAAATTACTGAATGCTAATGAATAAGTGTATCTACAACACCCTAGCTGAATGGTTCTTAGCATGCAGTCACTGCATTGCTATGGAATACTGTCTTACCACTACCACAACAGGTGAAAACATGCAGCTCCTGTACATTAACAACATGTAGACCTTATGCCCCAGACCAGGTGTGCATCCCTCACTACTAGGCTGATAGCATCTACATCTCACACTGTATATACACATCCCACATGCAGCATCTGCACAGAAGACCACGGTCATAATGTTACCCTGTGCAAATACCATGTATTCACATGTGGCAGGCATCACACATGGTAACTATTGAAAGTCACAGGTACATATGTGTATTTGGCACACACATACATCATGTGTTCATTGCCATAACCAGTGTAATCAATGTCATGCATTATTGTGAGGGACAACCCACATACATGGGCATTCTGTGTGTGCACAACACACATGGCATGTCTGTAATCAAAAGCCATACATAATTGTGATATCGTTTAGAAATGGGTATGTGCATCCTGTAGTGTGTTTTCCCAGTTGCCAAAAGGGATATATCAATCATACACACTTACCCCCCTTCACACACACTTGTCATCTGCCGGATTCAAACCCCTACCTATGTTAAGACACTAGAGACGGACGCATTAGCACAGCGCGCTATTCGCATTACTGGGGAAAGTCCTGATATACTTATAGGGTGCTGACATCATCGGAGTTTAGAAAGTGGAATGATCATCCTGTGGTGTGTTTTCCCAGTTGCCAAAAGGGATGTTTCTTTCATACACACTTACCCCCTTCACACACACTTGCCACCTGCTGGATTCAAACCCCTACCTAACTATGTTATGACACTAGAGATGGACGCATTAGCACGGCGCGCTATTCGGATTACTGGGAGAATCCTTTGCTCCAATATACTTATAGGGTGCTGACATCATCAGAGTCTAGAAAGTGGAATGATCATCCTGTGGTGTGTTTTCCCAGTTGCCAAAAGGGATGTTTCTTTCATACACACTTACACACACACTTACTTCCCTTCACACACACTTGCCACCTGCTGGATTCAAACCCCTACCTAACTATGTTATGACACTAGAGATGGACGCATTAGCACGGTGCGCTATTCGGATTACTGGGAGAATCCTTTGCTCCAATATACTTATAGGGTGCTGACATCATCAGAGTCTAGAAAGTGGAATGATCATCCTGTGGTGTGTTTTCCCAGTTGCCAAAAGGGATGTTTCTTTCATACATCCTTACACACACACTTACCCCCTTCACACACACTTACCACCTGCTGGATTCAAACCCCTACCTAACTATGTTATGACACTAGAGATGGACGCATTAGCACGGCGCGCTATTCGGATTACTGGGAGAATCCTTTGCTCCAATATACTTATAGGGTGCTGACATCATCAGAGTCTAGAAAGTGGAATGATCATCCTGTGGTGTGTTTTCCCAGTTGCCAAAAGGGATGTTTCTTTCATACACACTTACACACACTTAACCCCTTCACACACACTTGCCACCTGCTGGATTCAAACCCCTACCTAACTATGTTATGACACTAGAGACGGACGCGTTAGCACGGCGCGCTATTCGGATTACTGAGAGAATCCTTTTCTCCAATATACTTATAGGGTGCTTACATGATCAGTGTCTAGAAAGGGGGACGACCATCCTCTGGTGTGTTTTCACATTTGCTAGGGGTAACATTTGGACCAAGTGTGTGAGCATGCCCAGTTCAGCCTTCCTGTGGCATGTTGTGTGAAAGATGTCTCATTTATCTAAGTGTGTG
The DNA here is from genome assembly GCF_019279795.1 of Protopterus annectens. NCBI lineage: Eukaryota > Metazoa > Chordata > Ceratodontiformes > Protopteridae > Protopterus > Protopterus annectens. The sequence continues at coordinate 1,875,943,586 of NC_056741.1, forward strand.
AGCATGCCCAGTGTGGGCTTTACATATGTTGAACTCTGCAGCCCATCACATTTGTGGATGAGTGTGACCTTCAACAAATACCTCCAGTTTATGGTTGTGTGTTCTGTGCCATGTTGTGTAGTTACTGTCCGAATGCTTTTGTGTGAACAAAACTGGGAGTATACTGTGCCTGCAGGTTTTGCATGGGATACTTTGCACACAATTGTCAACATCCGTTCATACTGACCTAACACTGTAGCACTGTCTAGTGTAGTGTTTCAGTACTTTCACTGTGGTGGTCAGTATCCTGGGCTTCAGTCCTATCACTGATTTACATTTCCATAGTGTGCACAACAGGCTGGTTAAGGTCCAGTTGTGCACATCTGCACAAAGGCAGTGCCTCTACAGACCCTGTTAATTGCTGCCCCATAAGCTTAACAAGTGTAGTCTGCAAATCTATGGAGAGGATCATAATTGAGCTCATAAACAAAGATATAGGGGACATGCAGACATTGTACCCATCCCATTTTGGCTTGGTCATGGGCAGATCATGCCTTTTGTACTGGGTTGACATCTTCAAATTGGTCACTTAGGCCATTGTTGGGGAAAGGCAGTCCATACAACCTACCTTGGCCTTGCTAACACTTTCAACACAATACCCCACTCAGGTATTGTGGAAAGACCTCACAACTGAAATGTAAACCCATATGTCACAAGATGGGTTGCAAACTGGCTTAAGGACGGGACCCACAGGGTTAGAGTTGCTGGCACTATGTTAGACTCCAGGCTGGTCACAGGTGGTGTCACACAGGGCTCAGTCCTTGGCCACCATTGTTTGTCATGTACTTCCCATGAGAACAGGCCAACATGGGAGGACTTTGGATGACAATGTTAGCAGATGAGTGCACACTGGGCACCATAGTGGACAGTGCATCACACACAGATATCCTTCAGAAGGGACTCACAGTAACTGATAGCTGGTGCCAGGGCCATGGCCTGAAGTCAGAGTGCACAACATGTGTAGACATACCCTTCAGGAAAAGCAAGGTGACCCCAAGCTACCATATTGGTGGCAATCCTCTAAGCACAGAGGAGGTTATCACGGACCTGGGGACCCAGGTTGACAGTCGCCATTCTTCTCAGACTCACATTGCTAAAGTGGCTAGGAAGACCTTCTACATTGCCCACCTGATAAGGATGGGATTCACATCCAGATCTAGTGGGTCATTGTTCCCCTGTACTCTTCAGTTATCAGACCGGTGATCAAGTCAAATGCCCTATTCTGGCTGTATCTCACCCAACATCTGCAGCAATTGGAGACACCCTGACTGTCCCCACCTAAAGGATCAAGGAACCACAACAGCTGTCACATGCTGCCAGATTGAAGACACTCACACTCTATTCACTCACATACCGTCTGCTTAGAGGTGACATGTGCCTGACATGCGAGGCCATGTCCAAACAGAGATTAATGGACATGGTCCACCTCAGACTCAGAAGATCCACCTGAACCACTAGTGCAGGTGACTGACACCTTAGCAGGGATGTATGTTGGACATGTTGTAGGGATGGAGTTATCACTCGGAGACTCCTATGCTGTGGAATACAATCCTGGTCCATTTGAGGCAGAGCACCTTGCTGGCTGTGTTCAAGAGGTATCTTGACCTAATGCTAGTCGGAGAATGTGTTTGTCCATCAACACATTGTAAGCGTTGTTTGACATGTCATATGTCTTGTTTAGTATACTGTGCCTCTGTCTACCTGTGACATAACATTGATACCCAGGGTAAACCTCCAATCTCCCATCCACTCATTAGGATTCCTGTTGAGGGACTCAACCAGTGTCTTTATGGACAACCTGTAGTGTTAGTTTACTCATGTGTGGGGTGGCCTCTGTGTTTTGGATAATGCAGTACAGCCTGTCCTATATATGTCAGTGCTGGGGTTCAGGTCCCTCATGTGCATATCTCCCTGCCATTCACATTGTACAAGGTACGGCATGTGCATTGCTGACAGCTTGGACATGGCTTTCTACATCAGGCACAGCTTGTGTCTGGGTGGCCAGCATGGCAGTGTGTGTAACTGCATTCTGTTTAATCAGGCGACACATTACATGTGTTCCAGCTCTTTGATACTCCTGGTGAGGTACTGTTGTGGACTTTACAGTTGCTGAATCTATCTGCTGAGGTACACCACACAGGCGCTGTTGTGGTCATTTGTAATGCTGCTGAAAGATAACTGCAAAACCACAATGACCTCCCCTTAGCTAGATGTCATAACCCTCATGATTAGGTTGGTATATGGATTGTTGCTGTTAACCCTACAGCCACATTTTTGTCCAATGCAGGATATCTATCACCTTGTGTGCCCCATTCTGGCATTACATGTTAGGAATGTCATGGGTCGACACCTATGTGGGAATTGGTGGTCACTTACTGGATTATCCACAGAGGCTGACTATACTGTTTTCACCATTTAACATGCTGACATGGCTATGGCACCAGCTGTCTGTTTCTATGTGGCCCTTTTATGGGATGCTTGTGTCAGCTGGTGTATCAGATATGTCAGGTGGCTTGTTGTCCTCTACAAACATGTTCCAGCACAGTCCTTACTTGTTGGCCTGTACCTATGGGGCATATATACCAGATGGTGAAGGTCCCAGGACCAAGCTTTGTGGGATGCCTGTTATATGTGGTTTGTAGTCTGACATGGCTGCTGCATGTCTGACCATGTCAGTTCTGTCGTTGGTCTGGTTTGCAACCCTCCCATGACATTGGGGTGTATATATCAGCTGGTGAGCAAATCTATACGGAACACATAGGGTATTGTACAGAAGGCTTTGCAAGGTCCGGCTACACTGTGTGGACCACATTGCCCTCATCACTGACTTCAAGTACTGTTTCAACTGAGTCACACATGTTTAGGGGTGGGGTCTGCACTTTGTAAACCCACACTGGGTAGGGTCGGGTGTCAATAGATCCACAATATCATTATGTCTGTGGTACATGCTGGTCCTTTCCATAGCTGTGCAGACCAAACCTCTCATGATTCTGTGGTGGTTGTTTTTCCTATCCATTCAGGAGACACCTTTGTTGAGAACACCCACTGTTGTTGTACACTGCTCTTTGGAGTATTACCCTGTGGTAAGGGTGACATAATGTCAGGAGGCGGCAGTCTGCTGGGAAGGTATTTGGCATTTTGGGGGCGGGGTTTGCACTGCACATGTCAGGATGTATGTTGGCCATACCTGTGTGTGTCTGGTATGTTGTTTGTAATATCGGTGTGATCCGGAGCATATCCAGGAATCAACAACATGCTTACTACCATCATTTGCAACAGCCTTGGGGTTATCTGTAGTGTCCTGTACAATCTGTATCATAATGGGTTCATACTAGGCTACCCCCTAGGGCATCTGTAAGCCTGCATGTCCATTTTGTTTGATGGATTCTGGGGAATTGTTTACACCTGTGTCAGTGCTAGTATGATACCAAGGGTATAGTGACAAACAGCTCAGAAGCTGACTTCACACTTCTTCGGACTGAGATGGTATCCATTAAGCCCACTGGGCCAGTGGAAACCACAACACACAATGGTGACTCCTGCACAGACACTTTCTACGGACATCTCCGAGTAAGCATGGACCATGCAATCACAAATGAGAATGACACCTTCACCACCAAGGGAAAGTGGCCTGTCTGGTGGACCCCAGCCATAAACAAACTGTATAACAGATGAAGGATACTAATGCAAGACAGAGCTACATCTCCAGAATGTAAGGCAGCTGTGATCAGCAGTAGTAGAAAGCTACATTCTCACATAAAGACACCCAAGTTCAACTTGGGGACATAAATCACCACAGGCGATGAAGGTAACCACACTGCTTTCTTCAGTTATGTCTGACGCCTGGGTGGGAACCCTCATATATGCTCAGATTTGGTACACAACAACTTATATCCCAGGGACCTGACAGATATTACTGACACCCTGGCAGACCAGTTCAGTGCAATGTACCCCTCCCTCACCCCAAGACATGATAGTTATCACAGCTGTATGTAACCTCACTGTCATCCTGGATGTCCATGTGAGAGCCGCAGTCAGCAAAGGCAGTACACAGCATCAATGGGACCTGATGGTATCCCCAGTTGCATGCTATGTGAACTACAGATGGAGATAAACCTGTATATGCAGATCCTATTTAACCTTAGCCTTGCTACAGGATCTGTACCTGAACACTGGCGTCGGCAACAGTGGTCCCACTCCACAAAGGAGATGCCTCCACAGACCCTGGCAGCTACCACCACACAAGCTTAAACAGCCTTGTCTGCAAAGCTTTGTGAAGGGTCATTATGGAGCTTCCACACAGAGACATTGGTGTCCTACAGACCCTTGATCACACCCAATTCAGCTTTGTACAGTGCAGATCCTGCGTTTTGCACCAAGTTGACTACTTTGAAACTGTCAGTAGAGCCGTTGATGAGGGCTACACAGTCCACACAACCTACCTGCGCTTGGCTAAGGCCTTTGACACAATACCCCACTCAGGCATCATAGACAAGCTCAACAGCTGAAATATAACACCATATGTCACAGCATAGGTTGCAAAATGGCTCAGAAACAGAACCCATAATGTCAACATTGCAGGTGCCTTGTCAGGTTGAAGCCAGTCACAAGTGGTGTCCCACAAGGTTGTGTCCTGGGACCTCTCTTATTTGGTATTTACTTTTCAGATGTGAAAGCAAACATAGGAGGGTTGTGGCCGACAAAGTTTACAGATGACTGCAACCTGGGCACCATAGTGAATACATCAGCCAGCACACACATCCTACAGACTGCCGTCACACTGACAGATAGCTGGTGCTGGACTCATGGCCTAAAACTGACTGCGACTGATGTGTAGCCATCCCTTTGGGAGGAACACAGTACCCACAGATCTGTACATAGACAGCAACCCAATGAGTACAGGAAACAAATCAGACAGCTGGGGACACATGTAGATAGTGACATCTCATTTGACACCCATGTTGCCAAAGTTGTTTGACAGACTTTCTATCTTGGCCACCTTATCATGGAGGTATTCCATCCAGACCATAGGAGGTCATTGTACCACTATACTTCTCCCTTATCAGGCCCATGCTTGAATACAACGCCCCATTTGGTATGTACCTCAACCAGCACTTGCAGCAGCTGGAGAGACCCCACAAGTACCTTACCATGGCGATCAGGGATCTACAACACATGTCATATACTTCCAGAATAACTAAAACAAGCTTTTTCAGTGTCATACCACATACGTACAGGTGACCTATGCCTGACATACAAGACCATGTCCGATCAGGATTTGGTAGACATGCTCCACTGCAAGCAATCCACATCCACCAGAAACATGGGAGCTAAAGATTTGAACCTCAGCACATACATGTATAGGACATGCTGAAGGGACAGAGTCATAACTCAGAGGCATCTCACACTCTAGCAGAGTATCCCAGTTCATGTTAGACAGAGTACCTCACTGACTCTCTTCAAGAGACATCTGGACAGCTGCATGTGGACAGGGGCACAGACTGGACAGAGGCATAGTCACATTATTCAATTATGTAAGGTGGTCATAATGTGTCACTACTAAGTCAGAGGCACAATATTTCGTATCTATGCAGTACACATATTACCACTATGAGGGGTGGCAATAGCAATATTCATCAGGGACACCCTCACCTCATGGTTGGTGGCAACACACAATGCATTGTACACCATCCGGGTGCAATTAACCATAGGCAAGACTGCTCTGAAGTTTGTAGCATGTTACAGGCCATCCTCTGAAACTCAGGTACCTCACAGAGCTTTCATGAAAACAGTGGCGGGGATACATGTACCTGCAAACACCATCACACTGGGTGATCCCAACTATCCAAATATAGACTGGGATCAGTACTACAGCCACAACACTCTAGCCCACAGGTTCCTAGAGTTCATACACTCACATGCCATGGAAGAACTAGTCACCATCCCGACAAGAGGAGACAACATAGTAGATCTCATCATCACAAACATGGGCTCACAATGTTCAACACCAGAGGTATACCCATCATTGGTGAGATCAGATCATGACCTACTCTCAGTGGAAGTCCACATCCCACCTCCACCCCAGATAGAAAAGACCACATTGCAGAACCTCTCAGAAGCCGACTACACACTTCTAATGACTGTTGTGGTCTCTTTCAAAGCCCCCAAGCCAGCAGACACCATTACCCAAGCCACTGTATCACTTACAACTGCCTTCTACCAGCACCTTCAAGACTGCATGGATGAGGCAATCCCAAACAAAACACAGACTCGTTGTACCAGAGGCAAGCGTCCAGTGTGGTGGACCTCAGCCATAAACAAGCACTACAACACAAGGAAGGAGGTACTACAAGATAGAGCGATATCCGTGGAAGGGTAGACACCCTGCTCAATATAGGTGAAACACTGAGTTCCCCATGAAATCATCCAAGGCGAATATTGGGAGTAAACCCACTAAGGGCTCATGGGACAACAATGAGGCCTTTTATAGATCGTTACACACCTGGGAGGAAACTCCCAGATATGCTCAGAATAGGCTCAGAATGCTGTAAATATCACTGAACCTACAGACATTGCCAACATACTGGCTGACAGGTTCAGTGCAGATTTCTCCACCCACCCCTCCACCACAACTGGAGATATGTATGAAAGAGGATTGTAGCCCCCCAAACATCTCAAATGCTCAGGTGGGAACTGCTCTATCCAAGGGAAAGGACGCAGCATCCATGGGACCAGATGGTGTCCCTGGTTTTGTGCTCCATGAACTCACTCAAGAATTAAACCCGCAGTCAGGGCAGCTGTATGATCTTAGCCTCAACTCAGGATATGTTCCCAAGGAGTGGCATATGTCAATGGTGGACCCACTTCACATGGGGGTGCCTCCACCGACCAGAAACTACCATCCCATCAGCTTGACAAGCAGGGTCTGCTAAGCTATGGAGAAGATCATAATGGAAGTCATAGATGAGGACATAGGGGACTTGCAGACATTAGATCCAACCCAGTTAGGCTTTGTTGAGGGCAGATCATGCCTTTTAAACTTGGTTGACTGTTTCATAACAGACACCAAGGCCATTGACAAGGGCAAGGCACTCCACACAGCCTACCTTGACCTGGCAAAGGCTTTCAACACAATACCCCACTTGGGTATCATTGAAAACATCACCAGCTTAAATGTGAACCCATACATCACAGGATGGGTTGCAAACCGGCTACGTGACAGAACAGACAGGTTCAGACTTGCTGGTGCCATGTCACACTCCACAACTGTCACAAGTGGTGTCCCACAGGGCTCAGTCCTGGGCCCACTATTGCTCAGCATCTACTTTTCAGAAGTACAAGCAAACACAGCAGGATTATGGCTGACAAAGTTTGAAGATGACTGCAGACTGGGAACCATAGTTGGACACCCATCTGACACAGACATCCTTCAGAAGGGTGTCATAGTCACGGATAACTGGTGCCAGAGCCATGGCCTTACATTACACACTACACAATGCATAGCCATACCCTTTGGGAAGAACAAGGTTACCACTAGTTCCCATGTAGGTGGCAATCCTCTAAGCACACAGGAGGTTATCAGGGACCTGGGCACCCAGGTTGAGAGTAACCTTTTGTTTGACACTCACGTTGCCAGGGTAGTTAGGTAGAACTTCTACATTGCCCACCTCATCATGCAGGGATTCACATCTAGATCCAGGGAGGTCATTGTTCCCTGTACTCTTCACTCATCGGACCATTGATTGAGTGCAATGCCCCATTCAGCATGTATATGACCCGACACCTATGGCAATTGGATGGGCCCACAAATTCCTCGACAGGAGGAGAAAGGGTCTCAAACATATTTCTTATGCTGCCCGACTGGAGGAATTCCAGCTTGATTCCGTGACTTACCGTCTGCTCAGAGGTGACCTGTGCCTGACATCCAAGGCCATGTCCAAACCTGAGTTAATGTACACGCTTCACCTCAAGACCTCTACATCCATCAGAACTACAGTGGCAGGAGATTTAAACCTCAACACAGATATTAATAGGATGTGCTGGAGGGACAGATTCTTCAACCAGAGAGTCCCTATGCTGTGGAACAACATCCTGGTACATGTGAGGCTGAGTACCTCACTGGCTTTGTTCAAGTGAGATCTTAATCAATGGATGGGAGATTGCAGGTATGCCCCAGGGATAACCTCAGTATCACTGCTTGTCAGAGGCACAGCAATATAATGGGCAAATTATCCGTCAGAGTGAAGGTGCGGCAGACTCCACGGAACTCTGGTCTAGGCTTATAAATGCCCTAGGGCAGATAGCCTAGTATGAACCTGTGAACCTGTGAACATAGGCCTGGGACAGTTGCTGCTATTAGGACAGTGGTCTGCAGCAGGCTATATAGTAGTAGTCAGTTTTAGCCATTGGTGTTTGACCATGGCTAATGCATGTTGCTTCTTGTTGTGGTAACAACAGGGGTGTGTGGTTATCCATGCCATTTATTGGTAGTCACCCTCATTTTGTATCTTGTTCCATGTTTTTGCACATGTACATCACTGTATGAGGTGTGACCCTGGTAGTGTCAGGGTGCTGATGTGCGCTTTGACCCTGTTTTCTATTACAGCACTGATATGTGCATTCCCTATACTGTGTGCATTTACACTGCACACATCTTGCTGTTTATACCTTTGCCATTGGGTAGCATTACATCTAGGTTCCTAACCCTTGTGATAGCTATGAGGTGGGTTTGTGTTTTTGTGGTTTATGATTGGTGAGGGTGGACGTTAGTCATGGTCCTCAGGTGTGCATATGATACATGGTATTACATTACTTAACACATGGCATTCATGCCTCGGGTGGTGCTGCAGGGCTGCCTCTGTCGGATGCACATACTACACTCCCTGTACATTTGGAAGCAGGTTGTGTCATGTTAGGCATCCCTGTTACTGTATGAGTGAGTCAGAGTGGGTATCGGTCCCAGTGTTCCTACTGGCCAAGCATATGTGCTATCGTTGCCTCTTTGCCAAGGCCAGGGCATACTGGGCACGCCTCCTTCTGCCTACTGGGACAAGGTCAGGTTGTTCCTCCTCCAAGTCACCCCTGCCTGTGGTGGCCTTGGCAATGGTGGGGGATGTTTGGCCCAGCCCTGTGCTGGTCCTGCTGCAGCTGTTTCCAGGATCATATTATGTAGCATAGCACATATCATGATCATTTGGGTACATGTAGTTGGTGTGTACTGCAAAGCTCCACCAGGCGTGTCCAGACACGGAACCGTGACTTGAGCAGCCCAAACACACGCTCTATGATATTACGTGTTTGTGCGTGTGCCTCATTATGGCGTTCCTGTTGGTGTGTGTGCATTTCTGATGGGTGTCATCAGCCACGGCTCAAGTGCATAACCAGCATCCCCACTAGGTGTCCGTGTGGGAAGTCCCCATTGGCAAATGATTGGTACAGCTGCGTCAGATGCCAGATGTGGGAATCGTGGTAGCTACCAGGGCAGCCAGCACACACATTCATTATTATGCCCTGGGCATCACACACGACCTGGCAGTTGATGGAGGGGTATCCCTTGCGGTTAATGTAGACTCTACCCGCTCACCGGCTGGTGCCTTGATGCGTATGTGCGTGCAGTCTATTGCACCCAGCACCTCAGGGTATCCGCTATTTGCTGGAAGAGCGCATATTGCTGGACACAACCTCACGGTCACTAGGGACATATATATGATCACTGACATGTGGTGACATGGCATCCAGGAACTGGTGCAGTACCCTGGAGGCTGATGCCTGTGATATCCCCATCATATCGCCAGTTGGTCTCTGAAAGGTACCTGTTGCTAGTATTCTTAGGCCAACACATACCTTGGTTTCCACTGGGATGGGGTTCCCTCTGTTGGTTCTGTGTGTGAGGCGTGGCCTGCACAGCTCAACAATCTGCTGCAGGAGCTCTCTGTCCACTCTATAGCGCTCTACTATCTCCAGCTCATGTAACCCATGGTAGGTGACCCTAGGCCTGTATACTCTTCTCCTTCTCCTCACTCTGGGTTGTCTGTCAGCATCTGCATTATCACCACCCTCGGCAATTCGCCTATGTCTGATTATAACAGCTATGGCAGCCCCTAGCATTTCTGCTCTGAGTTCAGCTTTTTCAGGTTTCAACTCTGATAGCTTAGTTTCTGGCAGTATCTCTTGTGAGAAACAGCCTGCACTGCTCTTTGTTGTGTTTTAAGTGCTGGGTTGGGCTTCTAGTCTGCCTGTGTAATTGCCTGCTTCTAATTGTTTCCACCAATTAACTTTAGTAGTATCTTCTGGCAGTTTCCCTGTATTTTGGTTGTTTCCTATTTCCTCTCTGTTTCCTGAGGGGAGCAATGTGCACACCGGCTTACACGCTCACAGTAACTTAAGCGCGTGTACACATCCCTACACGGTGTTACAGCGCACACATCCTTACACGGTGTTAGCTAGGCTGATTCATGCTAAAGCAGCGCACACCGCCTTACACACGTGCGCCAGCGCAAACCGTTGTAAACAGTTTGCAACACGCTCCCACTTGTTAAACCTGCCTTACAGCGCGCTGCAGCATGCCACATATATCAATATCACGAAACTTAGAGTGTAGGGATAGCGTATGCCCTCAATTTCTTGACATTCCCAGTGTTCTGTTGGGACACACCTCCCTCCCTGATGTCTGTCTGTCATCTCTTACCTTACATTGCCCTCCAATCTGGTACATTTCTTTCTATCCTTCCCCCATGATGTCACCTACCTCTTACTCTGTTCCTCCCCTTCTCTAACTCTTACACGACTCAGAAAGTGCTCATTACTTATGTGGCAGTGTGATTCAGTATTGTAAGCCTCATTTACATAGGATTGCCTAGTAATGCTTAGTTACATATCTTACGGAGCTTCCCCTTGACAACCACTGAGCGGAGGCCATATTGTTTTGCTCTGCAAGTCCCTCCATTGACATTTCATGTAATACATAAATCCCACAATTGTGGGCTTATAAGCCGGTTTTCAGTTTTAGGTAGCGCACCCGTTTGCTGGTGTGCGCTACAGTTAAACACATAAATCCCGTGAAAAAAAAAAGTTATATAACTTTTTTTGCAACACTTTCATGCCAATGGCCACATATTTGGCCATTGGCATGCTATATAACAAATGCACCCTTTATTTGGAGCTGACATAGCTCCGTTTTAATTTTGCAGAAATGTACTCAGTTGTCAGCTGAGTACATTTCTGCAACACGTCCGTTACCGCGGACTGGTTTGAAGCCGTGGATCGCTCACATACCTCATTTGCATATCTTGGAGCTGCAAATGAGGTATTGAGCATTTCCACGCCCACTCCGTGTAAGAGACGTGTTAGCTGTCTCTTACACGGAGATTTGGGCTGTTGCTGAATCAGGAGGCTTACACGGAGGCTTACACTACTCTTGAACTCCGTGTAAGCCTTCCTGAATCTGGCCCTATCTCTGTGACTGAAGAGCTTATCATAAATGGATAAAAAGGGGGTGCTTTATTTTGGGTTTGTAGAAAGTAATATGGCTAATTTTGTCAAGAAGTTGAAGATTAGGAAATAATGGTTAGTAAGGGGTTGAGAGTTCATAAGACATGAATCTTTAGTTAAGATATTTTTAGTTATTTTCTTACATGTAGCAGTCATTATTGTTGTTTCAGCAAAGAAGGAAAGAAAACTGATACATTTTTGGGGTGCTACATTTCTAATTGAAATTGAGTGTTTTCCACACATTGGTTTATCAATTACAATAGCCATTCTGACCTGAATTTCACACTGGTACAAACATCAATATTTCTATGATTCCACATATTCTTACAAAATATTCAAGACATCAACCTTGGATGCTCAGGCTAATAAGACATAATGCATGAACTAAAAGGTATAAGAAAGAGATGTAATAATCTTATGTTTATCTGATGAGGTTAAAGCAGCTTTCCAGAAAATAAGTATTATTTTAGTTCTAATCCCATAAGAACATAATAATACAATTCAAGTTTGTCATCCAAGAAAAACAAATCATTTTTGTGAACCAAATGGTAAAATCCATGAAACTTTATATTTTCTAAAAACAGTCTCTAAAAAGTACATCATGACTGTAACTTACAGAATACACTCAGTTGGCTACTTTGGATATGAAACACATAACTAACTTTGCCTTCCTATAATGAATGCCACATCACATGACTCAAAATTTGTAATAGTGGGCAAGGATGAATCCAGTAGCAGAAAATGTCCCTATTCAGAAAGCCCACACACATACTTTTTTTATTATTTTAGATTTAATAACAACTTCACACAATTATATTCTGGAAATGTGCGCCATCACTTACCAATAAGGAAGTCATATATCTACTAGTAAACAAATATAATGTAGTGTGCCATTGTCAAAGCACTGTAAAAATCTGCACTGTTACCAAGGTAAGAAAGGTCATAATTCCATCCTTACTTTGAAAGTTCTTAGTAAAATGTTTAAGGAATTATACTTTGACACTCACAAATAATATCCACCTAAGCAGTGCCACTCAGTGCTGAATTTGACCCACTAACTTAACCCTTCAATGCAGGTAATTTTTGTCACAACATGTTTCCAGTGTCAAAATTTCCCTTTTCTAGTCAAATATATATGACTACCAATATAACAACTACTCAGCACACATATTCTGGACATATGATGTATTAATCTCCTTATAAAAAAGTAATACACTCACCCCAATGTAAACTGAATATAATGTCACATGCCATTCCCACTGTCAAATGTTTGTAAAACTGACTTTTTTAACATATGTAAAAAGGCTATTTTTAGAGTTATTTTTAAAATTTATATGTCAGCAATTTTCTGCCTTTAGGGATTTAAATTGCTGAATGTGACTCCACATGTAGTCTCCCAAGGCAGTACAGATGTTTGCATCATGGCATATTACAACTCAGTAAGATTTATGCTAGACATGTACTGCATATGTCTTACTGAGTTCCCCAAATCCACCACTAATAGAAACTGAGCATAATATAGTGTCTCAAGTTGCTACATCCAAATACCTTAAAACCATGCAGTCTGCATTCAGTACTGCTATACAGAGGTTTGGAAGTTCTCATTAAATCTTTCAGAGTAACCATGCTATTATATCCTTATAGATTTAAATTAAACTCACTGTTAAATCTGTCCCTACCACATTGTCTCTAACAGTAAAGGGAGTTTTGGTAATCACATACCTTCAGTGACAAAAATAATCTCCCTTTCCCTTTTCTGTAAAAATATATACGATTTACATCTATGACATTATAACTCAGTACTGACATATTTGACATAAGGCTACATTCCACAATGTGAACAGAAGTCATATACCAATATCTAATGGAAAATGAGTATATTGTGATTTGACAGACTAAGGATGTGAATGTCTCTGTAAACTTTAAGTACTTAAGACTGCCTTCTTATCTGTAAGGATTTAAATCAAGCTCATTGCTGAAGCTGACCACAATATGCTGCATGTAGGACAGCTCAGTGTAGATAGTCTGTGGATCTATTCTGCATTCCCACACTCAAAAAAGATGTAGTCCCACAACAATGAAAAACACTTCTAAAGCAAAATACCAGGCTGTCATTGCCAAAAAACTGCAGACGCTCTTAACAATTATTAGTAAAACGTTTATGAAGTTATATTTGGACATTCAGTTAAGAAATTTACCTAGAACTGTCAATCTACCTTTCAATATTTAAATGCAGGGCAGTGTTGAATTTGACTACAACATTACAATAATTAGAACAATGAATTCTGGTCATACCATGTTTACAGTGACAAAAAAGTTAAATTTTATGGAGAAATGCACTTGATTTTTGTTTCAGATATGATGTCGAATATAACTTTATTCTACACATATATACTGTATTCTCTCCTAAAAAGAAGTCATATGCCCAATGCAATAGATATTGACTATAGTATAACTTAGCAGCCTGGAATACTGTTATGGCCATCTATATAT